>NC_081557.1:112000225-112018119 GCF_022355385.1 Mustela nigripes | reverse complement strand
AGGATCTGTACTCGAGAAACTACAGAACACTCATGAAAGAAATTGAAGAAGACACAAAAAGATGGAAGACCATTCCATGCTCTTGGATCGGAAGAATAAACATTGTTAAAATGTCCATACTGACTAGTGCAATCTATACTTTTAATGCCATTCCGATCAAAATTCCACCGGTATTTTTCAAAGAGCTGGAGCAAATAATCCAAAAATTTGTATGGAATTAGAAGAGACCCCAAATCGCTAAGGAAATGTTGAAAAACTAAAATGGGGGGCATCATGCTGCCTGATTTCAAGCTTTACTACAAAGCTGTGATCACCAAGACAGCATGGTACTGGCATAAGTTTAATATTATCTTAAACAATTAATAATAGAAAGCTATTAGCTAGTCTTAATGAAAGGCAGATTTTCTCAAAACTCCTAAGTAAAGATGAAATTGATACTGTAAAAAAATGCTTTTCCAAGTAAACAATCCAAAAAGGAAATTAAGAAAACAATTCCATTTATAATAGCAGCCAAAAGAATAAAATATCTGAGATTAAATCTAAGAAAGGAGGTAAAAGAGTTGTACATTAAAAACTATAAAACACTGATCAAGGAAATTGAAGAAGACCCAAATAAATGGGGAAACATCACCTGTTCATCAATTGGAATACTTAATATTGTTTAGATATCAAAACTACCAAAGCAAACTACAGATTCAAAACAATCCCTATCAAATTCCAGTAGACTTTTTTGCAGAAATAGAAAAGCCAGTTGTCAAATTCATATGGGACTGGAAGGAATCCAAATAGCCAAAACAGTCTTGACAAAGAACAACAAAGTTGGAGGACTCCCACTTCCTGATTTCAAAGCCAGCTTCAAAGCTCTACTGATCAAAACAGTGTGGTACTTGTACAAGGACAGACATATAGACCAGTGCAATAGAATTGAGAGTCCAGAAATAAACCCACACATCCGTGGTCATTTTATTTCGACAAGGGTACCAGAACTATTCAATACAGAAAAAGTAATCTCCTCAACATAAGGTTCTGGGACAACTGGATTTTCACATGCAAAAGAAAGAAATTAGGCCTTTGGACCATATAAAAGTTTAACTCAAAATGGATCAAAGACCTGAATGTAAGAGCTAAGACTATAAAAGCTTAGAGGAAAACATAAAGGCAAATCTTCCTGACCTTGGATATGGCACTAAATTCTTAGATATGGCACCAAAAACACAGGCAAAAAGAACAAAAAATAGATATTGGACTTAATCAAAAATTAAAAACTTGTGTGCCCTGAAGGACATTATGAAGAAAGTGAAAAGACATCCTACAGAATGGGAGAGAATACTTGCAAGTCATATATCTGGTAAGGATTTAATATCCAGAATATATAAAGACCTTCTACAACTCAATAACAATAATAACAATAAAAGAACCTATTTTAAAAATGGGCAACAGTCTTGAATAGACATGTCTCCAGAGAAGATATTCAGGTTGCCAGTGAGCACAGAAAAGATGCTCAACATCATCATTAATCATTAGAGAAATGCAAATCAAAAACACAGTGAGATACTGCCTTAAATCTACTAGTATAGCTACTTCTTTTTTTAAAATTTTTTTTAATTTTTTATTTTTTATAAACACATATTTTTATCCCCAGGGGTACAGGTCTGTGAATCACCAGGTTTACACACTTCACAGCACTCACCAAAGCACATACCCTCCCCAATGTCCATAATCCCACCCCCCTTCTCCCAAACCCCCTCCCCCCAGCAACCCTCAGTTTGTTTTGTGAGATTAAGAGTCACTTATGGTATAGCTACTTCTTTTATGTAACATAACAAGTGTTACTGAATCTGGTGTTGCTGGTGGAAATGTAAAGTGGTACATCCACAGTGGAAAAACAGTTTGTCAGTTCCTCAAAATATTAAACTTAGAATTACCATCTGACTCACTAGTTCAACTCCAAGTATATACCCAAAAAGAATTAATTGAGAACTGGAGCTCAAACAGATAATTGTACACAAATGTCCATTGCTGCATTATTCATAATAGCCAAAAGGTAGGAGCAACTCAAATGTACATCAACAGGTGAGTGAATAAGCAAACTGTGGCATATACATATGATGGAATATTATTCGGCCACGAAAAGGAACAAAGTCTCAACACACACTTCAACATGGGTGAACTTTGAAAACATTACACCAACTGAAAGCAGCCAGACACAATACAACAAATACTGTATTACTCCATGTATTTGTTTCTTAAATCTAAAATAGGCAGAGTCACAGAGACAGTAAGTTAGAGGTTACTGGGGCCCAGAGACGGGGAAAAGGGGAGTTACTGCTTAACGGGTTTCTGTTTGGTGAAGAGAAGTTTCAGAAGTCAGTAGTGCACTGATGCACATATTGTGAATGTGATTAATGCCATGAACTGTACACTTAAAAATGTCAAAATTTGAAGGGCGCCTGGGTGGCTCAGTTGATGAAGTGTCTGCCTGTGGTCATGATACTGGGATCCTGGGATCAAGCCCTGTGTGGGGCTTCCTGCTCAGCACTCAGCAGGGAGTCTGCTTCTCCCGCCCTCTCTCCCTCTAACCCATGCTCTCTCTTACTCTCAAGTAAAGTCTTTTAAGAAGAAAACAAATTTTTTGTCATATCTATTTGCCACAATAAAAAACTAAAGTAAAATAATTGCTTCTTCTTAGTAATTGGATACTAATTTCAATCTGATACTAACTACTTTACTAAACTCTTTATGTAATGCCTATGAATCTGAAACCAGTGTCTGTGTGATCAGCATCACGCATGCACACACAGACGTTTCCACATACCCAGACAGAAACTGTGTGCCAGGCTATGAGGAGATTTGCTAGTAAGGAACATGTGTTTATTTCATGGCCCAATATTACTTTGTTTAATCATGGTAGATGTGTTTCCTCAGCCTAAGAACTTTTACCTTTGTCATAAAGTTGTATGGATTATTTCCACATTTGACTGCTAAAAGAGTGTCTGCTTACCTTTGAAAAATTTTTCTTCTGAGAACCTCACTCAAATTATTGTTATTTCTAAAGTTCCATTTTTTTTCTTTATGTTCATCCAAGAATGAGATTCCACAAGATTTTTATAAAATTATGTCTATAAGCAAGGCCACTCTTTGTGATTTCAGGCTTAGCATTTGGTAAATACAAAATACTTCCATACACCTTGGTAAGCTGCTGCCCGGTTCCCCTCTGTGCCCATCACCACCCTGGCTTCCCTGGCCCCACTCCTAAGACCACCCAGAACTTCCCATGATACGGAATTAATGCAGGGGCCCCCAGGACTCTTTTCCAGTCAGGTACTGTTTCTGATGTGCCTGTGCTGTATCACCTGTTAAATATTTTGAATATCACCTCTGCTTGTAAGTATTTTAGGTATTAACATAAAAGATGCTTTCTATGTTTAACATTGTCCAAAAAAAATTGTTAATACACATCTCTTTTGGAACCAGTTCTGATCATAATTCTAATGAAAATTCAGTCAGAGGCTAGGTTATGCACTGTAACAAACCACCCCAGTCTCCATGGCTTATGGCTAGAAAGTTTCTTTCTTCCACATTCTACATATCGACCAAAAGGCAGCTGCTGCTCTATTCCACGACATCTCCATACCAAGCCCCAGGCTGATAGAAGCAACCTCTGTATGGAGCATTGCTGGTCTTAGAGCAAAGGGAAAAGGGAACAGAGAACCAAAAGCTGGATTTTAAAACTTCTGCTTGGACGAAACACACATCCCTTCGGCTTACAATTTACTGGCCAAAGCGAGACATATGGCCAATCCTGACCTATGAGCAAGGAAGTATGGGAACTGACGGGGGATAGTTTTGAACGATAATGGAATCTACCCCAGGACAACAATGAAATGAGACTATACCACCTCAAGCCTTTGAGTGTAGAGATGAGTGCAGGTTTATACATTAAAGGGTATAAATGGTAACATCCTTGGTTAGTAGAAGAACCAGTGACACACTCTGTAATCATGTCTGAATCTTGGTCTTTTTATTTGTGCTCAACAGCTGAAGCCACTGGGCTGCAACATCATTAATGTCGCCAGTGATGAATATGGGATGATTCCGGCCTCCCTCAAAGAAGTCCTTTCCAAATGGAAACCGGAGGAGTCAAAGAACCCTAAAAAAAACACCCCCAAATGTCTTTACATTGTCCCAAATGGCAACAACCCTACTGGAAACTCATTAACAAGTAGCCGCAAGAAGGAAATCTATGAGGTATTTTAAAAGAATACGTTCTGTGGGTATGTCCTTGTTTATTTTTGACCTTTGAGAAGAGTACTGTGCAAGTTCCATTTCTTATTTTTTATTATTACAAGGAAGATAGTTTTTAATATAAAAAGAAGTCATCTATGCCCGAGGGTCCTAATAAATAGGAACACAGAAATTACTCCATCCTTGGTTAACTGTGAGATTTTTTTTCCCTTAATTGATATTTTCATAAAAAAGAAATGGCATTTTTGACCTACTGTTAAATTTTATGAGTTTATGTAATCAAACCCCAAGTTTGATTTTCATTATTTTATTTTTATGTTTTCATCCTCTCTCTTCTCTTTCCTACTCCTTAGCATTTTAAGTTACAAAGAAATTCTTTAAAAATAAGAGGCATGCTCCTTTGTCAAATCTCTTTTAGGTATGTGACTGTGATGTCTAACTTTTCATAGCAACCATTTTTTTAAAATATCAAACACATACCTAACAGTACAAAAATCTTTGAAAAATAAGAGAAGTGTGCCTTTAGTAAATTCTCTTTTATGTACCTTACTGTGCTCCCTAGACTTTTGCTACTAATAGCTTTTTAATATAAGTACCAAAGACATATTAAACTATATAGAATGTGCAGTAGAATCATAAAGGAAGATTTCAAATAGCTTCTTCCACTCATTTTTGTATGTCTGTGTGTCAAAGTGTTGTCTTATTTTTCACATACTCCAGAGTTCTGTCCTGCATTCTCCTCTTATTTACATACTACACCCAGATAGTCTCATCCGTTTCTGTGGCTATAAATTCCATTCTAAATAATAGGAATGCCTTTCCCCTGAACTCCAGGCTTCTGTATCCAACTTCTCCATCCAGCTTCTGTTTCCAATATCCACCATGAATGTCTAATAGACATTTCCAACCTACCATGAACAAATAGAACTCTTGATTTAGTCCAGCCGCACCTAATTCCAATCCCAACCCCTCACATTCCCCATCTCTGTAAATAGTGCCTCTATGAACAGTGACCCTTTACTCCTCTCTTTCTCTTCTCTCCCCCCCCACCACCCTCTACATCTAATCCATCTTGTGGACTCCACTACCGAATGGATCCAAATCCACTTGTTTCTCTCTTTTTGCCCTTACTACCATGGTCTTCCCAAACACCACCTTCCTTCACTGGGCTATGAGGATAGTTTCCTCATTGGACCCCGGCTGCACTCCTTTCTCCATCTCCAGCCAGTCATTCTTCACAAGCAGCCAGTCACATCCTTCCCCCCCCCCCCCCCCAAATATAAAGGTAAAGCCAGTGTTGTGGTCCTGTTTACAATCCTCTAGTGGATTCCCTTTGCAGTTAAAATAAAACCAAATTCCTTCATCTGCTCCACAAAGCTATTTGACCTGGTAGTCTAATCTCAGACCCTGTCATCTCTTGTTTTATCGTCCTTCCTGCTTCAGGCCACTTTGTCCTTCTGAGCTCTTTTGTTATCTTGTCAGGAAGGGCTTCCCAATGATTCAGACTGAAACAGCTACCCAATCTCTCTCTCTCTCTCTCTCTCTCTCTCACACACACACACACACACACACACATCACCCTGTTCATCACCCTTCCCAGCCCCTAAAACCTCCTGTGTAGTATTTCTTCTCTTCATTGTCCATTGGCTTACGTATATTGTCTTTCCCAGAACACTGAATTTAAGTTCCGTGAGAAGAGCCTTCAGTGAGTGCCTCATTCATCTCTTTATCTTCATTGTCTAGGACAAAAGGCACTCAGTAGCTTCTTGAATGAATACAAAGAATTATGATTCCAAGTGATTTTCAGATTAGATGGTCCTTAAGAATTAAATATACTACTTCAACCTTTTTTAGCTCGCAAGAAAATATGATTTCCTCATCATAGAAGATGATCCTTACTATTTTCTCCAGTTCAGCAAGGTAAGTGATGATGTGAATTTATTTCACGATTAGAAGATAAACATGTAAGTTATTACACTGACTTGAGTTTAGCCTGGTTTTGAAGTAGGAGCTAATCTATCTTTACATTGAAATTAAGTAAAATTATTAATAATTTGCTACCACTCCAATCCTTAGTCTTTCAGTTTTATCATGGAGTTAATACTTGTCATGTCTGGTATTCCTGCTCTTTCCAGAAACAACTTACCTTTAAAATAGTAGTGCTCTATACCATGCATTTGGTCAAACAGAGTGAGTCAGGGCTGATAGTCTTCTCAAACTCCAGATCCTAGTGCATGGTTTTTTAAACATCATACCAGGGATGTGAAGTAGGTTCCATTTTGGGAACAATAGTCTCTTGGCAGTGGCTTACTGGAATGATGTCTGACAAGGATCTAAAAGAGAAAGATAGCCGTGCTCAATTAGCAGTGTCCATTCTGCGTTAACCAGCAGAATGCCATGTATTTAGCATCTCTGTCACCGAAGGCCTGGATCTTACCTACAGAATAATGGATTTTTAGGTTCTTTTTCACTATATATGCCACTTTTCATGATCTCGATCTCCTAATAGCAGTAGTGGCACAGACTCCCACTGATATCTTCAAAATCAGACATTGTCTTCATTTGCTCTCAGGGAGAGCATCTGCTTGGATTCAGTGCTCCCTTTAAATCTACTGAAAAAGAACAAAAACCCTTGATTGTTCTGTATAGTTTGCTGACTATCACATCTAGCTACCTACTCCCTACCCTCCACATGATCTGGAACTTCTTTGCTGTGTGCATCTATTTTTGAAGTAAATACTCAAGTCCATATTGCAGATTGACTACATTTCTCATCTTGTTTTATCTTCCTAGCTGTTCTAAGGATCATCATTCTCTCTTGAAGCAACCCTGAATGCTGCTGGCCCTCTTCATTTTGATCTAATCCAAATGAGTTTTTCTTGAATCCTTCCTCTAAATCTGTTAATCCTGGATCTCAACCTTTGAGCTTAGGAAGGCCTATTTGAGGTTTCCCTGAATTTCTAATAATAACATCTTAAGCAAATGAGTAAACTCTTCTTTGTTTTTGGCAGAAAAGCAGCAAAGCTAAGCAGGTACTCACTAAAAAACATGCATCTCGGTTTCTTATTCCATTTTAAAGGTTGAGACTAAGGTAACAGAAAAGATGGTTGTGTTACTGCTATACCCTCTCCATTCCCTACACAAAATAATTACACAGTCACTTAACAGAGTTCTCAAACAAACAATACGTATTTTTTCTATTTTAAGCCCCGGGCACCAACATTTCTTTCCATGGACGTTGATGGGCGTGTCATCAGAACAGACTCTTTTTCAAAAGTCCTCTCCTCTGGGTAAGGCTTTGTGTCTTAATTTATGGCCAGATCTAAAAAAGACAGACTATACCTGAGTGTCTTTTAGTCCAAATATTTTCATTTAAGATGCTAGTATTCCTACTTACTTTAAAATATCAGTTTGATTATTAATTTTAATATATGCCTTTTCTTTCTTTATCCATCTGCAGTAATCAAAGGTATTTGGGTGTTAATCTAAAGTTGTAGTGGGTCTGGTCAGGTTTTCAGTTCCATATATAAAAGAACACATTTCAAAATACTTGGTCAGACTTGTATTCCATTTTAAATGTACACTTAAATTTGGATTTTAAATAATAAGAGGCTAGTTTTATTAGAATGTTTTAATTGTCTAGGCCCATTTGTCCCCAGGTCACAACTATCTTCCTAATGAAATCAGTAAAGTGACATGTATTAATTGTTAACACAGAATTTGTCTTGTGCCTTTTCTCTTTTTGTGTAGGCTGAGAATAGGGTTTATAACTGGTCCAAAATCCTTGATAGAGAGAGTTGTTTTTCACACACAAGTCTCAACCATGCACCCCAGCACTTTTACACAGGTAAGGACAATGTCAGAAATAGGAGGGTTTGGGTTTCTTTCTTTTTTTTTTTTTTTTTTTTAAGCAATCAGAATAGAAAATAGATGTTAGCATGTAAGACTGAGTGAAGGTGGCAGGGAGAGAAATCACTGATCCAGAATCTTGTGTTCGATATGGACTGTATTAGAAGATAAAATACCACAGATGTTTACTCTAAAAGGCAGATGAGATGGGGTGCCTGGGTGGCTCAGTGGGTTAAAGCCTCTGCCTTTGGCTCAGGTCATGATCCCAGGGTCCTGGGATGGAGCCCCGCATCAGGTTCTCTGTTCATTGGGGAGCCTGCTTCCCCCCCGACCCTCTGCCTGCCTCTCTGCCTACCTGTGATCTCCGTCTGTCAAATAAATAAATAAACTCTTAAAAATAAAAGAAAGGCAGATGAGAATTGAATTAACCTACCGTTAGTTTGTAGCATAAAGATGTCCCCATGTCTTATCAATTTAGGGGTTTTTTTCCCATATTTTTTGTGCCTGTTATCAACAAAACTTCACTATCCATCTATAGTATTTAGAACTTCCATTTTATATAGAAAAATCACTGAAAATGTTACACAGCACGTATCTACTATGTATTTTTAAACAAATTTAGAGAAGCGATATAGTATAGCAATTAATAGTATGGATCTGGAACTAGACAGTCTAACTTGAATCCAGGTTCTGTCTCTCACTAACTGTGTGACCTTGGGAAAGTTCATTTAACCCTTGTGCCTTGGTTTCCTCATCAGTAAAATAGAAATAATAGCCTAATAAGGTTATTACAAAAATTAAATTAAAATGTATTAATATATTACAGTAGTTTCTGCCCATAGCAAGTATTACATAAATATTTATTATTTTATTGCCACTGTTATTAATTAACATTTATTATAAATCACTGTGTAAATCTTGGTTCAGTTTGTTATATTTTCTTGTGGTTTACAGGTAATCAAGAGTGATTTGCTTTTTATATTTGGCAAAAAAACAAAAAAACATTTAGAGACCAAACCGTAATATTTGTTATTTTCTTATCTCTTTTAGCTTCTGATCTCACAGCTTCTACACCAGTGGGGAGAAGAGGGTTTCCTGGTTCATGTAGACAGGTATTGCATGTTAGCTTCCATATTTTACATAGATATTGGCTTCCCTGTATTAATTTTCATTAGGATTATTC
The DNA here is from genome assembly GCF_022355385.1 of Mustela nigripes. Classification (NCBI taxonomy): domain Eukaryota; kingdom Metazoa; phylum Chordata; class Mammalia; order Carnivora; family Mustelidae; genus Mustela; species Mustela nigripes. The sequence goes on along the minus strand of NC_081557.1, from coordinate 112,008,842 downwards.
CAAAATGAAGGAAAAATGCAAATAAACATGCTCTATTCATTTTTCAAGCATTCAACATTTTAATCAAGATAGAAAACAAGATTCTTATAGACTGAACTCCAGAGCCTTCTGGTGTCTTCAGTCAGTGAACTAAACACATGCTTTTCATTGTTTCCTTTTCTAGGGTTGCTGATTTCTATATGAACCAGAAGGATGCAATAGTGGCAGCTGCAAACAAATGGTTAAGTGGTGAGTGGAATATCCATCCTGCCCTGTGATAGACACCAGCACTTTGACGAGTGGGGGGTGAACACTGCATAGTCATTGTTAATAATCTTGGGAGAAGAGAAACAAGAGTGCAGGAGTATTGTCAAGTACTGTCACCCTCAGAAGTAATAGTCTGCAAACCCTGTCACTGTTCTGCCCATCTCTACTTTACCTGTCTGCTGCAAAGAATTTGTGGCTTAAAGGGGAGAAAAAAGAACTTTTAGTCTAAAAATCAGCTGGCCATAACTTAAAGGTAAATGATAGCTATGCTCAAAGGTTTTAGAGTTACTTCAAATTTTCCCCAAAATTTGAGCAGAGGAATTGTCAAACAATTTTCTAAGACTTTTGTTTTAATAGTATAACCTAAGGCAGTTCTCTCATTATAAATTATTTGCATTCAAATCGTTAGTGTCATTTATCTAATAGTATTTATTGCTAATTTGATTGCAGGGTGATTTAGATTTAATTTTCTATTAATGAATTATGTGTTGGGTGTTTTTTTAAGATTTTATTTATTTATTTGACAGAGAGAGATCACAAGTAGGCTGAGCAGCAAGCAGAGAGAGAGGAGGAAGCAGGCCTCCTTACTGAGCAGAGAGCCAATGTGGGAGTTCCATCCCAGGACCCTGAGATCATGACCTGGGCTGAAGGCAGAGGCTTAACCCACTGAGCCACCCAGGCACCTGATGTGGTTTTAATTATACCATTAAAAAAGCTTTTGGTGTGAATAATAGTAAACAAAAAATCAGTTCCTTATTTCTGTCATATCTTGTTCCCTATAAATTCCTGGTAAATAGAGAATTACCTTTTTAATAAGAGTACTATTCTACCACTTTGTACAGTGGCATTAAAGATCAGGTTCTAGGGGCATCTGGGTGGCTCAGGCAGTTAAGTATCTGCTTTCGGCTCAGGTCATGATCCCAGGGTCCTGGGATAGAGCCCCTGTGTCAGGCTCTCTGCTCAGTGGGGAACCTGCTTCTCCCTCTGCCTCTGCCTAATGCTACCCCTGCTGTGTCCCTCTCTGTGTCAAATACATAAATAAAATTTAAAAAAAAAAAAAAGAACAGATTCTAATCAAAAGCAAGTTTTAAAATAATTGTCCTTCCTTCTTGGTTTCTTTATCCTAATACCCAGTGAAACATAAAGCCTACAAATACTTCTGGTATGATTGCATTTTAAGTACTTCTTTTCATAATCAACTATATTCTGATAAAAACTCTAATCCATCAGACTTCAAAACTGTTGTATAAATGGCAGAGTTTATTGAAGCACTGGAAGAATCTGGAAGGAATCGAAGAATCTTCTCCTATAATTGAAAGAGCTATAGTTGCCTTCAGTATGGTTCTAACTAAGGGAAGTAGACACAGGCCTTAGAGTCCTTGCACTACCCTAAGACTGACTAAAATTGGAAATATATACAAGAGTCAGTCCCTCTCTCCCTTCATCCCAGTCTCTCTCTCTCTTTTTTTTTTTTTAAGATTGTGTGTATTTATTTGATGGAGAAAGAGACAGCTAGAGAGGGAACATAAGCCAGGATAGTGGGAGAGGGAGAAGCAGATTCCCCAATGAGCAGGGAGCCAGGTATGGGACTGATTCCTGGACCTGCGCTGAAAGCAGACACTTAACTGAGCCACCCAGTCACCCCTAGTCTCTTATTTTTTAAATAAACTCAGAACTTCAATTCATTAAATTCTATGTTTTAAAAATGATATCCCCAAAGGAACTTTTTTTGGACATACTAGTTGACAGTTACTACAATTATGCATTAATTGATATATTTGGTATCATCTAAAGGGTTTTAGCATATATTTATTCTCTTTTTTGGTTTGTAGGTTTGGCAGAATGGAATGTTCCTACTGCTGGAATGTTTTTATGGGTTAAAATTAAGGGCATTTCTGATGTAAAACAACTGATTGAAGAAAAAGCCATTAAGAAAGAGGTAAGGGGGGATTATACTTCTTTAAAGTGATTTTTCACTTAAAATAAAAATGAAGAGAGATATTTATCATTGCCTTCTATCCCAACCCATAATATTTTAATATCAGATGTTATCTCATATTTATATATCTTATATTTCTAATATTATTATCTCACTGTTAAAATAAAAATAGATTTTTGAGCTATATCATTCTTCTTCTGGTCTACATTAATGGAAATACAGTCATTCATCTCAGCTACCAGTTAGTTTAATGGCTAAGAGCAGAGGGTTTTTTCCTCTGATTTAAGTAAGTAAGGCATGCTAGCAAACTTGGAAAATTCATGACAGTATAATGAAAAACATTTAAGTAGCCCATTATTTCACCACCCCAATTTTGTGACCATTGTGGTATATTTTCTTGAAGAGCTTGTCTATATGTAGTATTTTGGTAGTGCAGTTATTTTCCATGGTTAAAATTACACAGAAAAGTTTGTATCCTGTTATTTTCACCTAAAATTGGGCTGTAAGGATTTCTTCTAGGCTTTTTGTTCTCTCCTTTTGTACTTAAATCTACTTAGTTATTCAGAGGCATTAACTAGTGTGGAAAATCTAAATATTTTTCTGTGTAGCTGTCCAGGTTACCTAAGAGTATCCTTTCTCCATGAAATAATGCTTCTGTCATGTTTGCCAGTCTTTTGTAAACTAAGATATGTTTCCCTTTTGTTTTGAAGCAGTAAGTACAAGCGAGCAGGTTGTGTTGGCACGGGCACAGGACCGTGCTAGTGCATAAGAGATGAGGTAGTGTGGATGCTAGAAAATTGATGTCCAGAGGTCAAACCTGGGACAAGCCTGGGAGCTGACTACCTGGACTTCAAGTCATACATCCTCTCTAACCATCTTACTTGAGGGCAAGACTCCTGCTTTACTCATTGTTCTAATCCTACTAATTCTACACAGTAGGTACTCTGTAAATAGTGACTTATTTCAAAGAAATACATTTTAGCATCATAAATCAGTTTCGTGTTTTCTTTGCTTTTCTGTCAATGCCATTATCATCCGGATCATTTGGTAAGTGGCTATTTGTATGTATCTCTGAGGTAGGTGCTAAGGACACAGAACTCAGACTTTCTCATTATTTTTTCGGTGTTCTCCATCTGTCCCATATATCCTGCTGCATTTACCTTTACTTTTTCTAAATAATCTTCAACCTTACAGCTACAACCTCAGCCCAATTATGGTCATCTTACAAGGAGATTTTCACTATTCCCCCCTTCTCTTACAACTCCTTGCTTGTAATATACACCCCAGTATTTTCCACTATATTGAGAGAAATGATGATTTTCTTTTCTTTTCTTTTCTTTTTTTTTTTTTAAGATTTTACCCATTTGACCGAGAGAGAGAAATCACAAGTAGGCAGAGAGGCAGGCAAGAGAGAGAGGGGAGGAAGCAGGCTCCCTGCGGAGCAGAGAGCCCCACGCGGGGCTCGATCCAGGACCCTGGGATCATGACCTGAGCCGAAGGTAGAGGCTTTAAACCACTGAGCCACCCAGGCGCCCTGAAATGATGATTTTTGTTTGATTATTAATCAAGACAGAAACCTATCATCTGCCTTGAAATCTCTTCCCCAGAATGCCCCAAACCATTTCACTCCTGAGTCACCTTACTCTAGTAGACAGTGTGCAGATGGACACTACATAACAACAGTGAATGCTCTCAGAGCACGTGATTGTACTACATAATAATCTCAAAGACCTACCACACCTGAAGTTTATTTCTGACTCACATAAAACTTTCAAAGATGTGATCTTCAGCCACCTCTGTTCCAACCAGCAATTCAGAGACTCTGGTTCTTTTCTTCTCACTGCTCTTTAGTCTTCAATGCATGGATTCCACAATGACTGTAAAATGGAAAGAGTGTGATGGATCACACGGGGGACGATTTCACTGGGCAAGGCCTAGAAGTGGCATGCATCACTTCGATCATGTGGCCATACATAACAAGAAAGAATCTGAGCAACAGAATATATTTGTGCACCAGGAAACAGAGGGAATAGAGTTCGCATTTGGTGAGCCACGTGCCACAGTGCTCACGTCAAGAATACCAGTTGTTCCCACTACTGTCTTGACATACGTCACATTTTTAGTTCATTCACTCTATTTATTGAAATTTTTACCTCCTTTCAGTTCTTCAACTGAAGAACCAATTTTCTTACCATCTTAAGGCCATTACACTCTCCTCTCCCTAAAATACTCTTTACCCACTTTTTGTTCTGCCAACACCTACTTACCATCCAAGTCCCTGCTTAAAAGCCACTTCCAAATTTGATAACTTAAAAAATGGCCTCTCATTGTTTGAATTTATGTTACTTTCCTAGTTGGTTTACCATTTATTCATGTTTATTACCATTTCTGTTTCTTTTATAAGCTGTTTTTTACCCATCAAAGCTAGAATTTTAGTGTTTTATTCTTTAGATTAGATTTTAGATTCTTTATTTAGTGTTATATTCTTTAGATGGAGAAGAGGGAGCATTTGCCATATTTACTGTAAACATTTTTCTAGATTCTTTGCTTTTGTATAGTTTTGTTTCATTAGGACATACAGACTTTTTACATAAAATGATTTTTCTCATGATTTTTTAAATTGTTTTTAAATGTAAAAAGTCTTTCCCCTCTCTGAGATTGGATCTACCTATATATTCTTTGAGTAATTCACTTATTTTCCATTAATTCTCTTAGATATTAATGCTTCCTGGAAATATTTTCTACGTTGATAGCTCAGCTCCTAGCCCTTACTTTAGAGCGTCCTTCTCTTCAGCTTCTCCAGAAGAGATGGATGTGGTGAGTACAATATTCTCTTCAGAGTAACACTAGATATCACATGTGTTCCTTTTGTGAGTTACAACATTGTTTAATGTCCTCTTGGGTTTCTGAAAAACAGGTATCATTTGAAAATTCATGAATTGCTATTAAAAGACACACTTTAATGGCAGCAAATAGACAAAGGCATGAGACCAAGTTGAAGTTAAATTTCATCATCTTCATGAACTGTTTTCAGACTTGCTGAACCATGCTGGCAAATTCCTAACAAGTTATGAAGAAAACTTCTTTTCTCCCTACATGGAATTAGTCTGAGCTAAATTCAGCACACATTCATGAAAGCCATTAGTCCCTTTCTGTGAAGAAAAATTTATCAGCAAGAGTCAAATACAATAATATTCTTAAATTAATTACAAGTCTGGGTTTAGCCAAAATAACAAGAAGCAAAGAAATGAGTTCTTAAGGACTGCATGTTTGGGGGTCTAAATAGAAGAGGCATAAATTGAACAGTGCCATTAACCTTGAGAAGAGTCTACTTGCCCTTGCAGATGGATTGGTTCTTCATGTTCTCTATTTATTTGTTTTCTCATATCATTAAATACACTTTTCATAAGTTACCTCTGCTTTTATATATGAATAAAGTTAGACAATTGAAATGGTATAGAATGCATATGCAGGTAAGATTATATGAAAAAATAATTTGTGTTGTGGGAAAAATGGAAAACAATGATCTCAAGAGCTATAAAAACAAACAAAAATCCTGGGAATCTGATATACTTATCTCTATATATATTAGTGGACATTGATGGCATCCTACCCAGATAAACCTGATGTTAAATTTGACTTGTAATTGCCATATCTCAACCAAAGATGAATATTCTTCATTTAAATTTTTTAAATTATCACAGTCTTTTCCTAAGTAGCATCCTAATTTTGCTAATTCTTATCTCTTTTCTATTTCAGGCCTTCCAGAGATTAGCCCAACTTATTAAAGAATCTTTATGAAGAAATAAAACCCTATGAAGAAACCAAAATGTTTCATGGATTTTTCAGATAAATTATTGTTAGCTTTTAGCAGGAAGAAATCATTGGCTTCACACTTACAGACTGGATTTCAAGAAGCATGTCATATCTGCAGTAATTTAACTAGACAACTTTTAAAGTGCCCTTAAATTCATCAGATTGACAAGATATTTTTATAATCCACTTATACCTTTTGATAAATTTTCATCCTGCAAAAGTGATTCTTATCCTCGATTTTACTATAAAGAATTCTAGTTGTTTTATGGTTCCTCATAAATTATCCTTGAAACTATTGTGGACATTGCTGCTATAAACATTCGTATGGAAAGAACCTAGATGTCCATCAACAGATGAATGGATCAAGAAGATGTGGTATATATACACAATGGAATACTATGCAGCCATCAAAAGAAATGAAATCTTGCCATTTGCGACAACATGGATGGAACTAGAGCGTATCATGCTTAGCGAAATAAGTCAAGCAGAGAAAGACAACTATCATATGATCTCCCTGATATGAGGAAGTGGTGATGCTACATGGAGGCTTAAGTGGGTAGAAGAAGAATAAATGAAACAAGATGGGATTGGGAGGGAGACAAACCATAAGTGACTCTTAATCTCACAAAACAAACTGAGGGTTGCCGGGGGGAGGGGGTTTGGGAGAAGGGAGTGGGATTATGGACTTTGGGGAGGGTATGTGATTTGGTGAGTGCTGTGAAGTGTGTAAACCTGGTGATTCACAGACCTGTACCCCTGGGGATAAAATATATGTTTATAAAAAGAAAAAAAAAAAAGAAAAAAAAAATTATCCTTGAAACTAACATTTTACAATAAATTATTTTGAAAGTGTTAGAAAATAAATTCAAAATGGTATAGAATGTGGACTTTCTTAAGTGGATAGAAGAAGAATAAATGAAACAAGATGGGATTGGGAGGGAGACAAACCATAAGTGACTCTTAATCTCACAAAACAAACTGAGGGTTGCCGGGGGCAGGGGGTTTGGGAGAAGGGGGTGGGATTATGGACATTGGGGAGGGTATGTGATTTGGTGAGTGCTGTGAAGTGTGTAAACCTGGTGATTCACAGACCTGTACCCCTGGGGATAAAAATATATGTTTATCAAAAATAAAAAATTAAAAAAAAAAAAAGAATGTGGACTTTCTCTATTTTTAGGAAAGTTTAATGAAAGCTAATTACAAAAATTGTTAAAATTTGGTCATTGTAAGTGGTTTTCAGTTAAGAGTACCACAGACATTATGTTGTGCCATAGAAATCCCTTTAAAATAAAATTCTGAAACTAAGCACAGCTAACAGCCTCAGAGTTATTAATTCTAAATAAGGAAGAGAGATCAGAGACTTTAAAATCTTTGATACACTGTATTTTCATAATACTACACAATTCACAAAAATACATTCTTTTCTGCAATGTCATTGAAATGTACCAATGTCATTGAAATGAAAAAAAAATTTTTTTAGGCTATACTTTTTAATGATTTTCTTTCTCACCTTTTCAGATCTTTCTTTTTCCCATCTAATTGTTAAAGCAATACATGCTCATTAAAAATTTTTTGAACAATAGAGCATAAGTGATAAGTAAATGCCGCTTGTTATCTCACCTCCAGCGATACCTGCTGTCAGCATTTAGCCTCCATCCTTGTAGATGTTTTTCTATGTATGTGCATGTTACAAATAAAAGAATAGGATCTCATTACAGCAGAGTATCATAAATACCCTATATTTGCTTTCTATTGCTGTGTAACAAACTACAGCAGTGCTCCAAGATCCAGTATTTGTAAAGTCATAAGTTTCTTTAAGGAATTAGGAAGTCATTATCATTTAGGACTTCCTTTGTGTATCCAGGCATACCCCAGAGATGTTGTGGGTTTGTTTCCAAACCACTGCAAAAAAAGTAGATATCACTATAAAGCAAGTCACGTGAAGTTTTTCATTTCCCAGATGCATGTGCAAGTTAGGTTTACACTATACTGTAGTCTCTTACATGTGCATAGCATTATGCCTAAAAAACAATGTACATGCCTTAATTTAAAAATAGTTTATTTCCCAACTGATGAATTACTGAATTTTACATCTGAAACTAAGGATGTACTCCATACTGGCTAACTGAATTTAAATAAAACAACAACAAATATTTCTAAGAAAAAAGTGCTAACCACCATCTGAGCTTTCAGCAAGTAGTTATCACGAATCACATTTATTAACATAATAATGTTTAAAATATTGCAAGAAGGACCAAAACATGACACACAGACATGAAGTGAGCAAATACTGTAGGAAAAATGGTGCTGATAGACTTGTTTGACACAGGGTTGACTGCCATAAGCCTTCTGTGCACTGAGCACTGGGCAAGTGAAATTCTGCATTTCCAGATGCCCTGGCAGCTACGGTTGCAGGAGTGAGTTAAGTTCTGTCATTCAGATGCCTGGATTCAGAGCAGAGGTTAAGAGGGCAGCAAGGCAAGATGCAAGGTGGCTATCCTGCTGGCATAGCTAAGGCCACAGGGTTTTGTTTTTTGTTTTTTTATTTTTTAATAATTTTTTATTTTTTATAAACACATATTTTTATCCCCAGGGGTACAGGTCTGTGAATCACCA
>NC_081557.1:111978954-111999726 GCF_022355385.1 Mustela nigripes | reverse complement strand
TGTGGAGCATAACAAATAGCATGGAGGACATGGGGAGTTAGAGAGGAGAAGGGAGTTGGGGAAAATTGGAAGGGGAGGTGAACCATGAGAGACTATGGACTCTGAAAAACAATCTGAGGGTTTTGAAGGGGCGGGGTGTGGGAGGTTGTGGTACCAGGTGGTGGGTATTATAGAGGGCACTGATTGTATGGAGCACTGGGTGTGGTGCAAAAATAATGAATACTGTTACACTGAAAATAAATAAAAAATAAATTTTAAAAAATGGACAAAGAATCTGAATATACACTTTTCAAAGAAGACAAAAAATAAATAAAAGAACCTAATATAGGCCTCAAAGAGAGTTAAGATAAAATGTCAAAAATTTGAACATGAAGAATTTATAAGTGTAATTAACTAATATCTTTAGCCTGAATTGATGCCTGTTCAGATGCCCTTCCAACAAGGTGACTTTGCTGACCTAGATTTCTCCCTGCAAATAGTCCTATTTGCTGCCTGCCTCTCAAAGTGCTCTTTGAGTTTTCATTCATGTTTCAGAAAATAATATATCTCCTACTTTTGAAACATGACCAAGGAGGTTATAAGAAACTAACCTCTGTGCCAGTAAAAAGTTCCCATCCACTCTCTCTAGAAATAAATTGAAGACTCACATAAGTAAGCTAAACATTAAATGGCACCTCAAAGGGCGTCCGAGTACTGACCAAATAATCTAGTACTGGAGTTTGGGTCTAGACCCCTGAGTTATAGTCAAATAATGTTTCTAGGCACTAGATGAGGAAAGAGTCAGGGGCAAGGCTGAGAGATGCCATGGGTCCAGCAAAGCTGACAGATGCATCTTCCAGCCAGAGGGGTTCCAGGGCTTATAAGAGAGATCAAGTGAGCACCAGGAACCAGGCAGAAAGAAAGCCAATAATGAAACTGGGAGAAAATGAGAGGTCCTGGGCAATTAAATAAAAATGAAAGGTCCTATAATGTCAGCCAGTCAAAGTGAATTAAAGATAGGATGAGACATTTTTTCTAAACAAGAAGGGTGATTTGGTTTCTCAAAAAGTTGGTCTTCTCAAAATCACTTATATCTTTAGCCAGTCACATCACCTGGATTTCTTCTAGTCCCTAAATATGCCTGCCCTGTTCTGGAGACAGAAACAGTCTAAAGTAGTCTTGTTACCCATTGTGGGATTGCTGTGATTGACTGGATCCAATAGCAAGCACTAGATCCAATCCACTGTCAATCTAACACACCATCAAAATACTTCCTCATGAATTTAAATTAAGAGTGATCCCAACTATAGACAGTGGGTGAAACCAAAGAGTCATGTGACCCTGAGCTCATTGTTTCAGTGCAAACAGATATGTAAACAGAGGACACCTGTTTCTCTGCAGTAAAAGAGAATGCACCAACATAAAGAGACAGACACTTGAGAGCCTGTGCTATGAGAAATAGTGAGCAGGGAGATGGAGAGGGTACCTGTCTTGGTAATGGATGGTGGAGCCCTCTTCAGCAACAATTGGGTACCAGGTGGTGGGTACTATAGAGGGCATGGATTGCATGGAGCACTGGGTGTGGTGCTCCATGGGTATGAAATATCTACATGTACTTTGTTTCAATGAGGTTTCTGCATACTTTTTTTCAAATATCTCTTGTAACCAAAAGGACTTTGGCTAGAAAAGCACTATTAGTCATTCTTCAAATGCGCTTCTCCTGTTCTGGCCCCTGTATGGTCAGGACTGTCTTCTAGAGAGAAAGAATACCTTGGGAATCAAAACTGTACTCTCAAAATGTGTGTGCATACACGCATCTGTGTGTAAAACAATAAAAATCTGATAGATTCATTGGTGTTAAATGTGACAGACCTAGGTGCTGCCCTTGGGGAGACTACTGTGAGCTGTACCCACAGATAGTAATTGCTTATCAGGACCTCAAATTCCACTGACATACGTATGGCCATTTCTATTTCTCTTCCTTAACCCTCAACATAAGGAAGAATATTCTATTACCTAAGGGAAAAACAATGATACATGTTTCTGTAAGATGAATTCTAGATGAGAAGTGTTGAACAGGCAAAGTTTTAAAAAAAAGACAATTACATCATTTTTATAAAATACTAAGAAAAAAAAGTGGATCATTTGTCCCTGAACCTTCCAGCAGAAGGCAAAATTCAAAAGGGAAAAATATGCTGTGAAAAGAACACCTTTTGCAGTTTTTTGGCTGGAACATGAGGGATTATCACAAAAGGTTGAGGGGTGTGAAAAATAACTGGAAGACCTAGATTATCAGACGGGCATCACAAGTTTCAACATGAAGTCCCAAAGACAATCACTTTAAGAAAAGTTATATTTAAATGACATATTCAAGGGCAAAAGGCAGAGAAGTGGGAAGACCTTGTTTCAACCGGTCCCCTGAAGTGAGCTAAATATCTATCAGAACCCTCTAAACATCCATAAAATCAGCCTGAGATGTAAGATTATATACTTCTGGATCTCTATGAGGGCAGAAGATGTCAATGGAGGGGTAAAGTGGGGTGGGATTTTGGGAGAGGCATTGCATTTCCTAAAGCCCAAGGCTGGGAAGGTCTGAGAGCAGTTGACCTTGCCGGGAGCAAGGAACATCTCTGCAGGCAGAGCTGGTGCAGGAAGGGAAGGGGCAGGACTCTGAGGGTGGTCTTCAGTCAGAGGGGTCCCCGAAAGGGATTGGAAGTCTGGGAGAGGCCCTGTCCATGACCTGCCCATGCCTGCCCCACCCAACCAGGTGTTAGAGCAAGGCAGCACATCTGGGACTACTTGCAAAAGCAGGGAGTTCGCCCAGAACAGGCAGGCATGGCATCCAGTGGACTCGGGGCACAACCCTCCACGACCATGCGTCACATGAGGGCGAAGCTACCTCTCTTTGGGTGGACCCAGAGCTGCCCCAGGATGCAGAGGTTGGGCAGGCAATAGACCCTGGGAGAGATTCTGAGGCAGATTCTGGGGGTGTGTGTGTAAGTGCAGGCTCCATGAGAGCGGGCTGTGCACTGGGGTGGGAGTCCCAGGCATAAGGTCCTTGAAGGTGCATGAAGCGAGCTCATTGTAGGGACTCAGATGGGTTTTCTTTTTCCTTGAAAGTCTTTTCTGCCCAATGTTCGTCAACTTGCCTTTTCCTCCAAACCCCTGAACTCCAGGGCACCTGCTCCCCCAAGCTTTGGTAGAATGGGTTGCAGACATTTCAGGGTTCTCCCATGTTCCCCAGAAAGAGTGCATATAAAAACAGCATACAGTCCCCAACTTTAGTGATGTGCCCCTTTCCCCTGGCACAGTGCAGGTAATGGGTCCTGAGCAACACCCCAAGTTCAGCAGGGTGTCCCCTATTCCCCACACACACAAGTATGGCACTAATAAGCCCCAGGGCAGTTCCCCAGCTTCAGCATTTTGTGCCCTGTCTGTGGGGTTGGTGGTAATGGGCTGTCAGAAACCTGAAGGACCCTCAGGCCTCCAGGTTCATGTCCCCCCAGGCACAGGTTTGACACTAACAAGCCCCAGGGCCATCCCCCAGCGTCAGCATTGTGCCCTGTGTCCCCCCGGGATGGTGGTAATGGGCTGTCAGGATCCTGCAGGAGCATCCTCCTAGTGGGGGCCTGGAAGCTGGAGGAAACCAAACCCCACTCAAGTTGCATGAGGAACAGATGAGTTGAGGTGTTTATTTGGAAGAGTAGTTTTGCTTTTACAAAAAGGACAATGGCATTGGTAGGCTTTAGAATGAAGCGAATCACTACTTAAGAAACAAGCATGTGTCTTCACTTCTCCCAGGAACTGGAACAGGTATGCAGGCCTCTTATGTCGGAGGTGCCTTCTTATTCCCACCTGACAATACTTCTCCACTCTGGCTCCAAGAGACTTGAAGTTTTGAACATCAGCATCTGAGTCAGCCTTTCAGCTTGTCACAGAACATCGCGTTCAGAGAAAGCAACAGGTACATTGAATGAAATGTCATGCCCATGTCAGGATAGGATGGACATTTTCTCTTTAACCCCATACCTCCTGGGCTTTTCTCTTGTCTCTAGTGGAGCCGAAAGTTAAACTGAAGCAGCTGTCAGCAAACTAGAGTGGGTGCAAGAGCTCCTGAGTTTCCCTGCAGGGAAAACACATGGCAGGGGATCCCAATTTCTCTGTTCATTTCTGGCTTATGAAAGTATTTGTAAAATCCCTTTCCCTAGGCAATCACTTTCATTAGAAGGGGAAGATGAGATTTACTCTGTGTGTGTTTTTAACATAGAATTTGTTCCTTCGGGGTGCCTAGGTGGCTCAGTGGGTTAAGCCTCTGCCTTTGGCTCAGGTCATGATCTCAGGGTCTGGGATAGAGCCCCACATCAGGCTCTCTGCACAGTGGGAAGCCTGCTCCTCCCCCCCCCCTCTCTCTGCCTGACTCTCTGCCTCCTTGTGATCTCTGTCTGTCTAATAAAGAAAGAAAAATCTTTACAATTTTTTCCTTCGTCTAACAGTGTTTATTCCATTGGGCTTATGTTGTGGTAGAGTGGCCAGCATCTAGAGTTAGGTGGTTTTTTAAAGTCAAGTAGAAACTTGGATGATATCTTGTCATTTTTCAAATGTGAAGTTTCTTAATTGATTAGTCTTTTCACCCAAAGAATTACAATAAGGGCAGAGGAAAAGTTCAAAATGATTTAAAGGGAAGCTTGACTTTCTAGTCTCACTAAGTGGATCATCTAGGTATTGGGACATGCTGTATTTTCTCTGTAGTTTTGATGAAGTCTTGGAATATTGATAAGGTTCAATGATGTAGAGTTTGGAGCCAACAGACAAGATAGAATTCTTGAGACATCTTTGGTGGAAAATGGTGGTTTTTTAAAGCACAGGGAGGGACAGGACCCATGGGCAGAAAGAGCTGCTGACCCGGGGATGTGAGGAGGGGTCTAATTATATACTTGCAAGTTGGGGAGGGAGTTAGGGATGGCATAAATCTCTAAGGAATTTTGGAAGCAAGGTTTCTAAGACCTTGAGGAGCTAGCTATTTTTTGGGGAAAAGTTTATTCATTACCAGTAATAAAACCTTTTCGTGAGATCCTTTAGATGTGTATCAGTGGGCCATATGCTTGGGAATGATTGTCAACACTATCTTGGCGGTTTAGAGATAAAGTTTCCAAAGGAATTGTTAAAGTAGGATCTGGTTGGGGGTAGGTGTCAGTCATTCTAGGACTGCCCTTTGCCCTTAGCAAAGCCTTAAGGTGGGGGATAGTTGAGTCCCTAGAGGAGAGTCACTCTGCCTGTTTTAAGGGCTTGTCAGTAGGAAATTTAATAATTTAATATTTAATATTTTAATTTAATAATTTAATTAAATTTAATAATTTAATAATATTAATAATTTAATAAATTTAATAAATTTTCTTCTGTTTCCCACATCATTCCCCCCTGAACAATTTTGACCCTTAAATCTTTAGGGATGTTGAGGGTGGAAGGTCTCTTCATTTGTAACTTCTTCCTGCTGAATAGGGGCATAGAGCTGTCCCTACCTACAGGTCAATGTTGGTCAGTTGAGGAATGTGTAGGGGAATTACAAAAGACTGAGTCAGCTGAATCCAACACTGACAGTAATGAAGTGTTTCTGTGAGTGCTAAGGATCATCTGTCGACATGAAGTCATTGTAGCCACGGAGTCTCAGCATTAAGTAGAGAAATATTGAACAAGGCAACACATTAAGATTAGTAAGGCTAGACAATGAGAAGTCCAAAAAAGAGATCTTTAATCATTGACCACAGTCCTCTTTTAAACCAGGAACTTAACCAATCACTGAGAGAGAAAGAAGGATTTTGAAGAGTTCCAGTCTGGGTATTCATATATTGTATTATAGTCCAGTGACATTTTTGTGATAATCTGGGATGTACACACAACATTTTATTTTGATAATTGCACATGTGCCACCCTGTGCAGCTGTTAGGACAGCTAAAGCCATTCTATTTTGTAAAGCTGCTTTATACATTTGTGTTTTAGTTATTTAATAGAAAAATGCTATTTATGTATTACTAAGGTTTTGAACCATGTACTTGTTAAGACCTTTTATGTGCCAAACAACACCCTCCAGTCCCAAAGGGAAAACAAAAATGGGTATTAGTTGGTCATACCAATGAGACACAGAATGAGTTCACCATTGTTTTAAGTTTGGGATGGTTGGCCAGGGTGGTAATGGCTTTAATAAAGCATTCATGATTTCAGGCAAAACCAGAGTACAGTGGCCTATCCAGCCTGGGGTAACCCATGAACATGAGTCAGAGCCATATAACCATTGGGGCCTGTTGGGATACAGTCCTCCAATTTTGGGTTTCTATAACTGTAGTCAAGATATCAAGGGCTATTCAGTTTTGGAGCGCTATCTTTTTAATTTGTAATAAAAGGCAGTCCATTGTCACTTTGTAGGGACCAAGGGAGTTATGGCTTGATAATAGTCTCCTTTCCTTCTAAATTGCTCCATGGACATGTAGGACTAGAAAAGCATATTTGGAGTCAGTATTAATGTTTATTTTTAAGGCTTTGGCAATTGCAAAGTGCTTTGGGAACACTATGGCATACCTAGCTTTTCTTATTCTTTTTATGAAAACTATTGTCATCAGTAAACCAACTGTCATTTGTATTTTTAACAGAGGCATCTTAAATCTGTCCAAATAGAGTAAGCAAGATTAATAACCTCTGAACAGTTATGCTCTATAGAGAAGTACAATGGTCAAGGTGATAGTTAAGTTATACAATTGTTGGGGAATCAATCCTATTTTCCAGTCATTTAATCATGTGCCATGGGGTCTTGCTATTATTCCCACAGAATAAAAAAGCAAGAAGATCATCTAAATGAGCTATTGTGAAACTTTTCTAAAGTTTACCTCAAATTGTCTAGCTTATGTAAACAACAAACATTTAAAGACAATCAAATCTAGAATTTAATATCCATAGAGGTGTGTTATTAAAACATAATTTTTCTCTCATTTCCCTCATAACCCTCATTTCCAGAGATAGCCAAATCAGTACTAATTTACTTGAAAAACAAGTCCAGTTTTAACAACCTTGGCCTAATTATTTACATAAGCTCAGCAAGAACAGTGAGTGATTATATAGATCTTTTAGAATCTGTTTTGCTGGAACTTCTTATAAGGAATCTCTAGGTCGAACTTTTAGTAGTTTCTCCAGGCCAGAATCTAAGCCACATACTTGCTATCAGACATGCCTGCAATACCTGTCGGTTTGGGTGAATTCCTCTTCCAAAGGTCCCCAACGTATCCTGAGGTTCCTGCACCTGCCAGGAAGTGACATTCCTTACTCACCTAGTGAGGCTGCTAGGAACACTGTAAGCAAGGTATCAGGCCAACAGTTCCAAGGGGCTTTATGGCTCCAGGCTTCATAAAGTCAACCTTAGTTCCTTAAAGCTGTCTGGTCATATCTGAGTCTATGCATGTCTTTCTGAAATATGACATTCCAGTCAAAGCCTTGGTAAAATAACCAGTGTTTCCAATGGTGTCCTCTTACTAGGAGAACAGATTCTTATTGAACTTATGTAAATGACTGATTGCCATGGAGGAAAGAATGCCTACTTTTGAGTAGAAAGAGACCTTTTGAGTTTTAGAGGGTTCAGATAGACAGAAAAGTTGAATGCTTTGATTTGTTTAAAAATGAATATTTTTATATCTCTGTAAGTCACAGATATCTTAAAAAGTTTTCTTAGTCTAGAAGAGCAAACATTAGAGAGCCAGCAATGTCTAAAATAAGAGATATAACACTATAATCTTTTAGTTCATTTAGTCCCATCTTTCTAATTCTGGTTTAGTTTGAATACAGCTTTAGTTAGTTCTGGAAATTCTTACCCATTTTATTTAAATATATCAAATACCTGTATTTGTCCTGAAAGTCCTTTATAGGAATCTCCTTGAAGATAAAACTCAATTTTACAAGAGAATTAGAACAATTATAAATTACAAAAAAAAAAAAAAAAAACCCTCAGAAGTGGACACTGCTAATGATCTGATACAAGAGTTTACTATGATACTATAGATAAGGAAACTCAGTTTTTCTGGGACACACTGACACATAACGCTTTAACAGCTAGAAACAGAATGTAACATAGCAAACGAGCAAGCCTAATTAGTCAAGACTTTGTTCAAGATTTAAATCTTGGGGAATTTTGTTAAAACCTTTTAAAGCACATGCCTAAATAGGATTAGGGATATTAAAGATCTGATAAAACAAAACATAGAAACTGATTTTTCTGGCAGACAAAGAGAAAAACATTTGTATTTTCTTCTTAACAGCAGATCAATTAATCTAAGAAAACTCTGTCTCTTTTGAACAGGGAGAAAGCAGACTTTCTGTACCAGTGTCTTTATTTTTTATTTTTAATTTTTTATAAACATATAATATATTTTTATCCCCAGGGGTACAGGTCTGTGAATCACCAGGTTTACACAGTTTGTACCAGTGTCTTTTAAAATTCACTTCAATCTTAGTTTGCCCTGACCATACCTAAAATTTCTTTTCTGAAGATTTCCCTTCACAAACTTTCTACAACTTTCCTTTGCATTCAGGTTTTGTCCCAAGCCATTTCCTTCCAAACAACCATCCCATTTAGGACAAAATTACCTTTTTTTTTTTTACCTTCAATAAAATGCATTTCCATTCCTTAAATCTTTCTTATATATCTTCTACTTTTCCACATACATAGTTGTTTCCCTTATTTCCATCAGTCTTAGTTACAGTTACAGAATCTTGTTCTCTTATAAACACCTTAATCTCTAGTGAAGACTAAATATAAACCTATTGTGAATTGTTACAGCAGAATTCATTAGATGGCAAATTTATGAATCAGTTAAGTGCAAAACATGTTTACCAACAGATTTAAATATTCTTAGTTTCTTTGCAATAAGAAGTCAAAAGCACATATACTCAATGCTTTAGCACTTTATCCTATTTGGAAAAGATCTAGATGTCCAACAAATTTAATTTTATTTGTTATCCAAGCAAAACTTTAAACTTTCAGGTTACCAAAGACTTTGAAAGCTGTATCAGCACTTACTCATTAAAACTTTGAGACAGAAAATTAACCATCAGTTTAGTCATCTCTTTGCTAACAGATTTTAACAAATAACACGAGCTTATTTCACCTTCAGTAAACTTTGATTGACGTTTCATGTTTACTGCTGATAACTTAAAATAACTGATAACTCATATCTTAATTAAACCAACAGACGTAACTTAGTTCAAATACTGATTTACTTTCCACCTGGGTACACTGTACTTTTAATGTTTACCTGAGACTCAGGTGGGGATATCTGGAGTAGGGGGTGGGGTGTTAGGTCCAGAGGGTGCTCTTCTTGCTCCTTGATAGTGAAAAGAGAAGGAGCCATGGTGCAGGAAGCACTGAGGATAGTCTAGAGGCCAGTTATGCAGGCCGCACCCAAGTTGGTACAGAGACAGGAGAAAGGGGAGAACAGAAGAAACAAAATGCTTCCAGAAGGCAGAGGAAGTGTTCCCAGTTTTAGAGCTCATCAGCTCAACAGAGGAGCAGATGCCATGTTTTTCTGCCAACAAGAGGTGAGGGGTTAGGCAGTCCACATCGGGCCAGAGAAGACAGGGAATTTCTGTGAAACAAAGGAAGTTTTGGCAGCTGCTTGGGAATATTCCTTAAACTCTCTGTCTCAAGTTAGACTAACTACAGTTGGCTCCAGTTATAACCATTGACATGGGAAATGAGTGAGGGAGAAGCCCTCACATCTATTAGGAAGAACATAGAGAGATAAAGTCAAAGTCCCTTTGCTAGTAATGGCCTGTGTATCCTCCAGAAACCTGGGTTTACTAGGAGTAGGCCTATTTAGATGATTATCCACTATGTCAGGAGGGAGTAAACTAGCTGACCCATTTGGGCAAACATATTTTTACAACAGGCCCTTAGGTCAGGGTTCTCTTGTAGAACAATGAAGGTCTAGGTATGAGCAATGAAGGTATCCCAGGTCCATTCTCCCTATTTCCTGCAGAGGAGATCTAACTGATAGATCCCACTGAAGCCATTCAGTGTTACAGGAGCTCAGTCCTTTTCTAAGTTTTACAATGCAATTTGTTTCCACTGGGTTAAAAGGCACCCCATGGTAGAGTCCTTGGGAACCAAAGAAGCCTACTGAGGCCATGCTCCCAGAATAGGAAAGAAGGTCCATTACCAAATCCACCACCACCACCCCCACTCCTGGGTGGCGTCCCATACAGGACATGTCAGAGGTTCCCCTGTGTGCCTGCAACCGGAGGCATCCCTCACACAAGACATCGCTATTGATCACATTGATCATATCATGATCCTGCCTTCCCCAGGAAGGCATTCCTGCCAAAAAAGGCCCTGAGGGGTGCTGGCGTGCCCTTCCACTACCCCATTACATCCTAGGCTGCCAATGGGTGCCTGGTGAATGGACTAAAATACCATGTTGTGCTGTTGTCTGTCCTGAAGGCTGCATACTGTTTTGCCATTTTAACCCATGGAAAATACTAGAAAAGCTTGGCAAGGGGAAATTACAGAATTTTGCAGCTCTAAGTAGTTAGTAGAGGACACTGACAAGAAAGAGTAAAGACTGAAATCCATCATGGCCTAAGCTACATGGTCCACCTACACACGTGGTCCTTACAGCCAACTTCCCTAACAAATGGTCCCCAGTTAGGTTTTAATTCAATCAGGTCCTGGTTTCAGCTGGCTCCCAGTGGAGGTCCCGTGGCCAGAACTGGCTAGACCAGGGATGTGGAGGGGATCACATTAGATCAATCAGGAGGAAACCTCACATGAGAGTCTTAAGATTGGCAGCCATCCTGGTGACTTAGGTGCCTGTCCCATGCCCAAGACAGACAACTTTGTATAAGAACAGGAATAAAGAGAGGCCATCAAGTCTCTGGGTCTTATTACCATTCTGGCCAGGGTACTAACTTTCAGCCAAAAGGCATACTTTCTCCTCCCTATAGAGTAGCCATGGGCTAAAGGACTATGGCCTGAGCAATCAACAGGAAAGTGTTCCTTAAAAACACTCCTTGAAAAGCCCCTGAAATGAGAGTAAAGGAAGAAGAGAGAAAGTACTCACCAATTTTGCACCAAAACTCAGAGTCCCCATGTCAGCAGGTGTGAGCCTGCTAGCAGGGGAGTCAGATCAGATGGCTGCGAGAACTGAGAGGTCCTGGCGGTGGCCCATCGCTCTTGATGCACAGGCCAGCTTGCTCCAGGGACAGGGCTCTGCTCCCTGGCAAGCCCTCCTGCTGCAGATGTGATATGAAAGTTGCTTCCTATTGGATTCTCAGGCCCTTGTCTTAGCAGGGGGCTTGGTGGGGAACAACCCACAGGCAACATTATGGATTCTTGCCCAGTGTGCCCCTTGCTTCCTCCAATGAGGCACCACAGGTGTCCTCTGCCTGGTGTCTGTGAATTCAGCCAGCAGAAGCATTTCCTCCAGAGCCACACCCCTGAGAAATCTGCCCCTTCCTGTGCTGTGTGGAAGAGACCAGTTTTCATCTGCAACTGAAATCCCAGCTCCTGCCATTAGTTTCCAAGGCCACATGGCATACCATGTGGCTAGGGCTTCTCCTTGAAGCTCTAGTTTCACATGGGACCTGATGTGCGAGACAAAGACTAAACCTGGGCAGCCTGCTCCTGCTGGTGGTGGTGGTGGTAACTTCCTGAAATCTGTCCAGCAAAGCCTTGTTTGTGATGACATTCCAGGAAACAGTGACAGTTGCACCATTCTGCCCCAGCACAGGAGGACACCAGACATCAATCATAGGTGGCTGGTGCAGGGAGGAGAAATATCTGTTTCCCAGGTCCTTGACCAGAGGGAGATTTGGACCCTGAGATGCTTCTCTGCTCAGCTTCCTCAAATGAGCACATGAGGCAAGGGGAGGATGTGTAAGTGCTCACCTGGAATCGAGGAAGGTGTCTGGTTTTGGTTTCATGTGCAAGTCGATTCCTCTTATGGCTCATTTTCCTGATCGTCTTCAGGGTGCCATAGGGAGACCCATTGTCCCAGCCATCCTGGCTGTGCAAGAGCTCTGATCACCTTTTCCCCCAGGGCTCTGGTCTGGGAAATCAGAGAGAGTCAGAGGTGAAATCATCCAAGTAGGCTTCCATTTCTCCCTTGCCAAGATGAACTGGTGACTGTGATAATTTCTCTGGAAATAGAAAGGAGACAGGGCTGGGTGCTGAAGGGGAGGTGGCAGCAGGGCTTGGTATTCACATAGGGACCAGGTGGGACTTCACTAGGAAGGTGATGCTTGAGTCAAGTTCTAAAGAAGGTGAGTGATATAATTTCAATACCCTTCTAAATGGAAAGGAAAGCACATGCAAAGGCCCTGGGGCAGAACCATACCATGTATGTCTAGGAGCAGCAGGAAGGCCCCATGACCACAGGAGGCAGTTTAGGATATGACTTCAGGTTGGTGACAGTAGGGTGACAGAAAGCTATTGCAGGGCCGTGACCCCATTGGACCCTGTTTCCCTGGACCATCGTGGCTACAGTGTTGATAACAGATGTCACAGAGTTGAAGATGGGCAATGGAGGTCAGTGATGAGGCTTCTCCAGGAACTCAAGCAAGAGATGGTCTCCAGTGTGGACCAGACAGGTGGCTTTGGAAGGAGGGGTTAGTTCTATCCTGGGTACCTATCAAAGATGGACCTCATGGAATTTGGCAAGGGTTTGATATTGGGAATGGGAGAGAGGAGGAACTGAGGTAACTTCCAGCTCTTGTTCATTGTCCTGAGTGAGGTGAAGGGGCTGGCTTCTGAGGATAGGAGGTAGTCCAGCTTCCACCTGCTGAGGAAGGTGTCTTTCACAGTGGATCTGCTGATGTTTGTGTCTGGGAGAACTTTGAATTTCTACACTCTTAGCAAATTTCAAGAACAAGTCTCCCCCACTTTTCTCAAATTTCATGGTAAGACACTTGGTTTTTGGAAAGATCTATGTGATCACCCAGCTCCAGTAGGAGGAAGAAACCTGAAGAGGATTTCCCTCTTATGACAAAGGTGGAAAAGTGGGCATTGCGTTCAGCATCTCTTTTGTGGGGAACCACTACCGAGATGGTGTGCACCCCAATCATCCCTTCCTGGGCACGTTCTCCGTGTCCAGCCACCAGCACTTTGAATTGTGCCTGTGAGTATCTGCTGTGCTTTATCTCCATTTGGGGGGGGGGGGCACCCATTAGGATGTTGTGTCCAGAAGCCTAAGAAGAGTCAAAGAGAAGGAACTTTCGGTGTCTGAGCAAGCTCACTCATTTTTCTGTAGAAATGAATGGTAATTCTTTTTCCACTTTATACCATTTCTGCTGTGAAAGATTTATTTATTTACTTGAAAGAGAGAGAGAGAGATCACAAGTAGGCAGAGAGGCAGACAGAGAGGGTGAAGCAGGCTCCCCAGTGAGTAGAGAGCCCAAAGTGGGATTTGATCCCAGGACCCCAAGATCATGACCTTAGCCGAAGGCAGAGGCTTATTAATCCATTGAGCTGCCCAGACACCCCTAAATTTCCACATATTTTTAGCTGTCCCATTTTCTTCTTGTGAATGATTTCTACATTCATACTGTTATGGTTGGACAAGATTAGAACCAGAGCATGAAGGGAGCACTCAGTTTAAAGTTTAATTTCCTGGGGTATTTTCTAAGGGCAGGCCATGACTTCCAAGGGGACAGAGGAAGGTTTTGTGAGACTTGCTGGATGGTCAACCCTTGTTAGAATTACTGACTACTACCATACAGACTGTGTACCACACTTCACACTGTAGCCCTAAAAGACTTGTACTTCCTTAGAAACATTTTACCATAGGTTCAGTGGTGGCCTTCTCTAACGGAAAGGTTTGGGTTCAAGTGATTCAACATCAGTGTAGATGATGCAAGGTACAGTTTCACAGCAAACATGACAAAAACATGTAAATGACAGAACAGTATGTAGTTAAATGTACTCTGTTCTATGGCAGGGATGGGAAAAGTGAACAATTAGGTCAGAAAGGTGAATGGGCATTCCAAGAAGTGCTGGAATGGTCAGGGGGGAGGGGTGTGTCGCTTGGAGGGAAGGACCGGGAAACTTGTCATGGGTTACAAAATTGCAGCATCAGAGTGTGTGCTCTACCTGATCCACAACCCCTGGTGGCATTGCGAGCATTCTAGATCCAGAGGATCTACAGACTGCTGATTGGCCTGAGCAGAGTCTCCATGGTATATCTTCTTGGTTCCTGGGTTTAGCTCTTCTCCTTTTGCTTTCCTCTGAGCTGCACTATTTTGTGTGGATTCAGTACTGGTAGTTGACACAAATTCTTTCTGAAAAGAAGTGGAACAGAAGTCATCCTTGTTTCCTAAGTAGACCTGAATATATTCAATTGTCATCACCATTTCCCAGGCCCCTGGGCCTTCATCTGCTGGCCAACTCCGAGATTTTTGGAAACATCTTCTCTTTTCAACAGGTTGAAAGAATTAGTTTGATTTTTTTTAATTTTTTTTAATTTAAAAAAAAATCAACCAAATCACACATTTCATAATCTATAAAATGATCTGAAAACACTGAATGAACAAGGCTTGACAGGATGAAGGAAGAATTAGCTTTGCAGGAAGGTTTACGCCAGTTTACTCTCTGCTGCCCCTGTGTGGCCACTCTCCAGATAGCACGTGGCCGAATGTGCTCCAATTTAGCAGATTCAAGAGAGATTGAGACAGGTTGGTCCCTGAATTCCTTAGCTCCTAAGAACTATCCTCTAATTTATGAATGATATTCTACATCAAGTATGTATTAACTAGATATTAGGGCTACGGTCAAGGTGAAGTTGCATGCATTAACTATGGGCAGCTTTTTGTATGTCAATCTTACATGCCCAAAGTGATTTAAAAAAGAAAAAATAATAATAATAATAAAATAGGAGAGGATATAGTCACCACAGCACAGAGCACATTACCTGTCCCAGGAGATAGGTAACTAAACATAACTATTGTTTCATCTTTAGCTGAGGACCAGGAGCTGGTCCTGCCGGTACCTGGCAGGTAGCATCTGTGACCAGCTGCTCTTCCTCCAACACCCACACCCAGCTTAGCACATCCTCTGCTATGCTCAAGGGCAGCAAAACGATGGTCCAGGGCAGGTATGACTCCCTTTTGTCAGGCGTGGCTTGCTTCCGACAGGTAGGGAAGTGGGCCAGGTTACATACACGTGACATGTTCTTTTGGTTCCTTGCTATATGCCTCCCCCTTTGGTCACCCTGGTCCTGAAACTTTGGCTCCTGTGAGAATTTGGGTTTGAAGAACCTTTCTGCTGATATTTCGAAGTGAAGATCTGTGTTACCTTTGTTCCCTGTCCTTGGAAAAGAAATGGAGGTGAGAAAAGTCTTCATATTCTGAGAGCAACAAAAAGAAATATTAAGTGTGTTGTACCCCTGGCACTTCAGACTTGAAAGCAATGGCCAGCTACGTATATTATGTTCTACACAATCAGCTCTGGGGACTCTTAGAAGCATGTGGAATGAAATTGTCTGAATGAAATCTCGTTACTGAACTTTTGCCTTACAGAAGATAGTTTAGGGACACCCGCCCCTCACCCACCATCTTATGTCTGGTCTGGCCAACGCCCAGTCACACTGACATGTGTAGCCACACAAAGGCACAACTATGATATCCTCCTGGAGCACTCCCGGACCCTTGCCCCTCGGTCTGGCCAACCTGCACACACCCCAGTCCTCCTGAGCATTCCCTGCAGTGACACAGCTGTGATCACTCTCCTGGAGCACTCCCAGTACCCCTGTCCCCAGGTCTGGCCAAGCCTGCACACTCCCAGTCCTCCTGCGTGTCCCCTTCATGGCACTTGTCACACAAGGCTGTCATTTATTGTCTCTCAGTCCGTCCTTTCTGCTTGGAGTAGATCTGTCTCACAGATGCCTGGCTGGATGACAGGTGGATTAATGGTTTCTAGATCTTTTGTCCTGGAAGAGGAGGCATCCTTCAAAACCCTGATGGGCAGGGGGGAGTCTCTGTCCCTCTGTGTGCCCCCAGACTCGGTGGAACCTAGTGTCCACCGAGGGATGTGGGAGTCCTCCCAAAAGAAGTTTGCTCTGTGAAAGTGTATTCCTACTGAGATCATTATGGCCACTGCATGGCTGTTCCCGTGAGACAGACAGCATGCTACTGCATCGTATTCTCCTCGCATGCTGTGTTTAAAAGAGGAAACACACGCTCACACTCACAAGTTCGCACTCACGACTACCACGTAAACGACAGTGAATTCCCATTGGGCTGCAGACATGTAGACGTGTAGACGTGCCATTCAAAGTGTAAATAGCGGAGGACGGAGATGGAGTTCTGGCTAAAAGGATGGAAGTCTTTGCCTCTGGGGGTGAAGAAATTAGATTTTACCCAGAAGGTGCTACATTGTACTCAAAGAAGTGACATGATCCTAGGACCTTTGAGACCAGGGATCAGCACAGACTTTTCTGTAAAGTCTTCTTTAAAGATTTTTCTGTTAGGTGTTGCAGTACATGTGGTGTCTCTGACAATGACTCCACTTTTGCATTGTGGCTTAAAAGCAACCACAGACTGTCCATAACTAATGTTCCAGCCACACTTGACTGACAGAATACAGGGGGACATCCCATTTGGCCCATGGGTGGTAGTTTCCCACACCAAGATCTGCAACATGATGGAGGATGGGGGAGAGGGCTGTCCTTTTCCAGTGGCAGAGTGGGAGTACACTGGGATCTATCCTGCCTGACCCTGGTACTTCCACTTGAAAGGAAAAAAAAAGATGATAGTGAGATTGGCAACAATTAAGCCTCAGGAATTCCCTTGCATTTCTTTGGAGACCTCAAGCTTCCCACAACACATTTGTCTGTGGTTGAATTCCACATAGGTATTGTTTGGCTGAGTATGTCCCCATTGCCTGGTGGGTATATCTTGCAGATTATATACCATACAGATGGTCATCTTGTTCAGGCCAAGCCCATGAAGACATTTAGGGTTCTCCTGAGTTAGGGGAGGATCTAGCATGTGTGGACTTCAGGATGAGTCTGATTCAGCCCTCAGCAATGTTATGGAGCACCTGGCTTCCTGGGTCCTCCGTGACACTGGCACAGGCCTGGCCTGGGCCACTTCTGCAGTTGTGATGGAAAAGCCCCTGGCCTGGGTGGTCCACCCCAAGCTTGGCTCGGCAGGCTGAGACCCGAGGTTCCTCCCACCTCATTGGCTGGGACCAGGTCACATGCCCATGGATGAGCCATCCCTGGAGACAGGGATGGAGCCATGAAGATTGGCACAGGTTGTTATGACCTCTGTTGTAATGACTTTCCTAATGGCGGTGGTGGCAAGATCTTCTGGGATGCATCTGCTAATAAAACAAATATCAATTTCTGATATAAGTGGGTCCAAGATGCTGGCTTAGCACCTAGCACCTGAGTCCCAGCACCTTGGTACTACCATCCTACTTTGCAGAGACCATGGCTGAGAATGAGCAGGGTGGATGGAAACTGGTCTGGTGTGCACAGGGAAGGGTGTGTGTGTGTAGGGGGTTGGGGATAATAGCTCTGGCCAAGCTGTATCTCCAATTTACCTAGGTTCGAGAAGGTGCGGGGAATCCATGGTGTTTACTGTTCGTCATTTTGCAGAGGAAGAATATGTCTTTCGCATAGAGTATGGTGAGACTTGTTCCGAGGATTCTCTAGTTGGTACAGAAGTTGGAGAGAGCAGCACCCTCCCCTCTGCTAGGATAGGTGTGAGAGGCTGAGTGCTCTCAAGGAGGTGTCTGGCTTTCACAGGGCTCACTGTGAATCTGCACACAGTACTGATGAGGAAAGTTCATGGTTTTGTTCTGAGGATGGAGTATTGGAAGAAGGTGGTGTCTGTGTAATCCCGAGAAGGGGACAGATCTGGAGTCCACTGTAGAGTTACTTCGTGGGAGTGGTGGTGATCTGCAGCATCTGCTTTGTGAGATGTCTGCCCTTTACTGAATTCTGGGTGTGGTTTCTGTGACTTTGTCCTAATGGCTGGGATTTCCAAGGGGTGGGATATTTGGGCTTCACTCTAAGAGTTGGTCCACTGGGAGTAGGCAAGTACCATTCTGCTCCTAAGAAGTGTGTCTCTGGTGCTTGGTGTGTGTGTTAAAAGCCTAGAGGTCAACGGTGAGGTGGTTACAGTGGTCAGCAGGCTATTATGGTTGATGATTTTTATGGGTGAATTTCATAAGATGAGATGGTAGATCTTATTGTTAGGGGTCCTCATTAATTCCCTTAAAGGGTGCTTTTCCTGAGGTTCGTATTCAATATCTTTTTATTGCTTCTAATAGCCCTCCTTGTGTTTGGTATTACAATAGCAGTGCATTACAACGTTGCCTTCATTTTACCCCTGTGCTGATGAGATTTTGAGAAAGGAAAATGTTGTCAGTGCTTCCTCAAATTGTACACTGAAACAGCCAAATAGTAAAGTTTTATTTTTGACACAAAGTGGGAAGTATCCTGCTGTGATTCTTAGTTTAAAGGAGGGGAGGGGGGCCCTCTTTTGGTACTGGTAATGAGTACCATAGACCTTCCTAGGGGAAATTATCAGATTCTATTGGAAACTTGGTCTTGTTATTGCAGAAGAATCAAGGGTTAATCAATTATTTGTCTCCTGTTTCATTTTCCTTGGACATTTCCCTGATATTTGTTTTCATACCTCTACAATTGTGAAATCGTCGCAACTTTGAAACCACCTCGCCCTTCTCTGCCAAAGGTATGTTTGGGCCAAGGAAAAAGCTGCTTCTGGGTGACTGGGAGACTCTAGAAACAGAATACTTTCAGTACGAAGTTATTAGAATCCTAAATTCCAAGCGAGCTCTGACACCCAGATGAAAGACAGCCAGATTTAGAAACTCCAGAGAGCAGACTGAGAGTTTTGGAGGGAGGAGGGGTGGGGGATTGGGTGAGGCTGGTGGTGGGTATTATGGAGGGCATGTATTGCATGGAGCAGTGATGTGGTGTATAAATAATGAATTTTGGAACACGGAAAAAAGAAGCTAATTTAATTTAAGAAAAAAAGAAAAGAAAAGAAAGAAACTTCAGATAGAAATTTTGTGTCTGTGATGACAACTGAAAATTTTTTTGAAAAAACAAAAGAAAATGTGTCATCCCTAAACCTAACCTTAACCCCTAACTTTAACACTGAAACCTGACCTGACCTTAAATCCCAAACTGGAACCCCGAATCCCAAATATGAAATTGAACCTGGAGTCTGGAATCTGAACCTGAGCCCTGGATCCAAGCCCTGAACCATGAACCCAAATCCTAGACCTCTGAGTCATGAACTCTGAACCCAAATCCCAGCATGAACCCAAAACCCAAATTTGACTTTGAACTTAATCCCAGAAGTCCTGAGTCTTTTTTTTTTTTTTAAGATTTTATTTGTTCATTTGACAGAGCTCACAAGTAGGCAGAGAGGCAGGCAGAGAGAAAGAAAGGGAAGCAGGTTCCCTGCTGAGCAGAGAGCCTGACACGGGGCTCAATCCCAGGACACTGAGACCATGACCTGAGCCGAAGGCAGAGGCTTTAACCCACTGAGCCACCCAGGCATCCCAAGCCCTGAGTCTTAAACCCTAAACCATAAACCTAAAGTCCTCAACTGTAACTGTCCTCTTGCCCTCACTGTAAATCCTCACTCTGACCCTAAACCCAAGGCCTGATCTAGAACTCTGACTGAAACCTGCACCTGAACCCAAATTCAAACCCTTCACCCCACTTCCTTTATGCATTCACCACTGATGGGTATTTGCAGTTTCTACCTTTTGATTCTTGTGAACACTGTTTGCGTTGGGGGCTAGAGTTAGGGTTTTGGAGTGGGGTCAGGGCCAGGCTTGAGATCAAGTTGAGGTCAGAGTGTGGGTCTCCTTCCGGGACAGGGTCATATTTGGAGCCACTGCTTAGGTCAGGGACACTTGTCATTCCATATTGTTTCCAATTCATTGTTCCTTAGCTATTTTTGGAGAAGTTGGGGGATATTGGGCTCCATGCGGCTTGAATTTCCAGAATGAAATGGCTTCAGCTGGACCCCAGGAGGGAGCCAGTGTTTCCATGGAAGGGTGAGCTCCTCTAGTCCTACACTGCCTCCCCCACCTGCAGAGGGTGCAGGAGCCAGCTGCAGCCCTGAGCCTGGCCTGCATAGCCACAGCTGGGAAAGGAGTCTGGCCTCCTCAGTACCCACTGTGGAGACTTCTGGAGGACATGGGGCTGGTCCCACACTGACAGGACAAGCTGGAGAGGATCTGAGTCTGCATCCACACTGACAGGACCCACTGTGGAGGGCGTGGGATTGCATCCATATTGACAGCAGTCCAGCCCCCTCAGGATCGGCTGCTGGAGGAGAAGGTGAGGAGAAGCCACCTGAGTGGGGATTGGCCAGGGGGTGCGTGGTCTCAGGACCCCATGGAGGAAGGCCGTGTTGCGTAGACACTGGGTTTTCCATGGTTTTGTGTGCAGTGACATGACTTCCCATGGTGCTGTGTGCAGGGCTGTGGGGTCTCCCCTTTCTGGGCTCATGTGCGTGCCCCGGGTCCCACGTCTGCACACGTGGATTCAGTTCCTGGGGCTCCTCAGACAGTCTTCAGTCAGGGAGCAGATGCCCACCTTGGTGCTTGTGCTCCCCGCGCCTCCGCCCTGTAGGATCCTTACCGTGTCCACACCCACTTCAGGGTTGGTCCAGAGTCCGGAAGTTCTGGAACTACAGTGCGAACTCTGTAGAGGCTTTGCGGAGAGCAGGTATTTTCACAGTGTAGGTTCTTCCTTGAGCACAGTGTCTTCC
>NC_081557.1:111901031-111978454 GCF_022355385.1 Mustela nigripes | reverse complement strand
TGTCTGTGCCCTGTTGTAGGATTTTTATGGTTTTGGTTCTTCCATTGAGGTCTTGAAACTGTTTTGAGTTTATTTGTCTGTATAGTGTAAGAAAGTGATCTAATTTCATTCTTCTGTACATAGTTGTCCAGTTTTCCCAACCCCATTTTTTGTGGAGACTGCCCTTTTCCCTTTTGAGGGAAAGGTGGAAGTTTAACTGGTCACATAATTGTGGGTTTATATCTGAGTTTCTATCCTATTTCTTGCTTTGTGGAAGTTTAATTGGTCACATAATTGTGGGTTTATATCTGAGCTTCTATCCTATTTCTTTGGTTGCTGTGTGTATTTCTGTGTTAGGACCATACCGTTAGAATGACTATAGCTTTGTAGTACAACTTGAAATCTGGAACTGTGACTCCTACAGCTTTGCTTTTCTTTCTCAAGATTGTGTTGGCTATTCAGTATCTTTGGTGGTTCCATACAAATTTTAGAAGTGTTTTATTTTTTTAAATTTAAATTCAGTGAGCTGTCTTAGAGTACATCATTAGTTTCAGATGTAGTATTCAATACTTGATCAGTTGTGTATAACACTCAGTGCTCATTGCATCACATGCCTTCCTTAATGTCCATCACCCAGTTACCCCATTCCCCATCCACCTCCTTTCCCACAACCCTTAGCTTGTTGCTGTAGTTAAGAGTCTTTCATGGTTTTTCTCCTTCTCTGATGACTTCCCATTCAGTTTTCCCTCCCTTCCCCTATGAGGCTTTGTGCTGTTTCTTCTGTTTCACATATTAGTGAAATGCTATGACAATTTTCTTTCTGATAGACTCATTTTACTCAGCATAATCCCCTCTTGTTCCATCCAGGTTGATGTGATGGTAAGTATACATCCTTTCTGATGGCTGAGTAATATTCCATTGTATTTATGCATTCATTTGTCTGTGGACATCTAGGCTCTTTCCATAGTATTGTTATAGTGGATATTGTTGCAATGAACATTGGGGTGCAGGTGCCACCACTTTTCACTCAGTCTGTATCCTTGGGGTAAATACCCAGCAGTGCAGTTGCTGGGTCTTAGGATAGCTCTATGTTTACATTTTTGAAGAAACTTGATACCA
The DNA here is from genome assembly GCF_022355385.1 of Mustela nigripes. NCBI lineage: Eukaryota > Metazoa > Chordata > Mammalia > Carnivora > Mustelidae > Mustela > Mustela nigripes. The sequence continues at coordinate 111,977,356 of NC_081557.1, read as the reverse complement.
TTTTATAGACTGGCTGTATGAGCTTGCATTGTCACTAGCAGTGGAAGAGGGTTCCCCTTTCTATGCAACCTCAACCACTTTTTTTTTTTTTTATTCCATGACTTGTTAATTTAAGCCATTCTAATTGGTGTCAAGTGGTATCTCATGGTTTTGACTTGTATTTCCCTGATGGCTGGTGATATTGAGCACTCCTTCCTGTGTCTGTTAGTCACTTGTATATGGTCTACAGAAAATACTTGTTCAGGTTTTCACTCATGTCTTGAGCTAGGATAGTAGGTTGTTAAGGCACAGGACCACAGAAGGTGGATCTGCTGGCATGAGGAGAACACCATAGAAGTGTGATTTAACAAGTACAGCTAGAGAGAGTATTAGGCTCTGGGTTTGTGTTCGGTATGGTAACAAACATATACATAATTGGGGATTGGCTGATTATTTCAATCAGAATCCTCCTGCTCTGAATCCTTTCTGGAGTTCCAAATGGCATGGGTTCCTTCTGCATGGCAGGTGGAGTCATGCAGTATGACTCAGGTATCCCTAGTGTGGAGGTCTTGGGGTCCAGGCCTCTAGGGATAGAAGCCTGAAATCCCAACCTAGGGTTAGGGCCTAGGGGCATGACAGGTCTGATTTGCTGGTGGTCTTTCAGTCTTTAAGGGGGGCTGAGTTGAGGACATTATTCAGGGTGAGCGTCTGGCTCTGGGTTTGTGTCCATGGGCTGGCTGAATGTGGGGTTGGCCAGAGCTGGGCATGCAGGTTTCTGCTAGTCTGAATCTGTTCCGGAGTTCCAAATGGCACAGTTTCTGTCTGAGTGGCATTCCTCTGGTATTGCTCAAGTGTCCCCAATAGCTGGGGCTTTGGAGCCAAGAGTCTGGGGAGGGACTCTCAGAACCAAACCTAGTGTTAAGGTTTTGGCCTAAAGGCACGACAGGCCTGATCTAGAGGCACTGTTTCAATCCTTATGGTGGATAAGTTGAGGGCATGGGTCAGAGGGCAGTTCTGGTGGCAGGTTTGTGTCCCCTGTATACTACATGCGTGCGTGCTTCTGGTGGCCATGTAGATTTCTCCTGCCCTGAATCCTTCCCAGAGTTTCATATGCCACAGTTTCCTTCTCAGTGGCAGTCTGAGTCTATAGGTAATGCTCAGATGTCCCCTATACCTGGGGATTTGGGGCATGGCCCTTGAGGATGGAACTCTTAGAACTCAACCTAGTGTTTTGGATAGGGCCTTGGTGCATGGTCAGTCTGAAGTGATGGCACTGTAGGAGCTTCCAGAGGGGCTGAGTTGATGGTGTGGGTCATGGTGAGTGTCTGGCTCTGGGTTTGTGTCCAAGAATCTACCAAATGTGGGGGTGGCCACAGTTGGCATGTATATTTCTCCTGCTCTGAATCATTTCCATCATTCTAAAGGGCACGGTTTCCTTCTGGGTGGCAGGATGAATCCACTGGTATTGTTCAGATGTGCCCAAACTGTAGGGATTTTATGCCAAGCCTCTGAGAGCAGAAGAACTGAGCACATGGTTGGGGTTAGGGCCTAGGGTCATGGTCAGCATGGTCTCCCAGTGCTATTTTGATCTTTATGGGGGGCAGAGTTGAGAGCCTGTTTCAGGGTGACTGTCAGAGTCCAGGATTGTGTCCAGGGGGTATCCTCAGGTGGGCATAAAGATTTCTCCTAATCTGAATCCTTTTGGGAGTTCCAAATGGCATGGTTTCTTTCTGGGTGGCAGGATCAGTTCTCTGGTATTGCTCAGGTGTCCCTAAGCCCTGGGATTTTGGAGCCAGGCTGCTGAGGACAGACCACTCTGAACTGAATCTAGGGTTAGCATTAGGGCCTATGATCTTTGACTGCTCTCACCTGAAAGCATTGTGCTGAGTCTCCCAGGTACTGAGTTGAGGGCCCCAGTCAGGGTTAATGTCAGGCCCTGGGTTTTTGATGGGGGGTCACAGAATGTGGGGGTGCCCTCACTTGGGGGAGCATATTTATCTTCCTGTGAATGCTTACTGGGGTGACCAATGACTTTTTTTTTTTTTCCCTGAATGGTAGGCTGAGTTCTCAGGGGGTTTGTGTGCCATGCCTCTGGGGACAAAACTGAACCTAGATTCAGAGCTGAACCTAGGGTTATGGTAAGGGCCTAGAGGCATGGCAAGCCCTATCTGCCAGTGCTTCTTTGATCTTTAAGGGGAGCTGTGTTGAGCATGTTGTTCAAGGTGAGTGTCAGTCTCCAGGTTTATGTCCATGGGCTGGCTGAATGTCAGGGTGGCCTGAGCTGGGCATACATTTTCCTGCTAATCTGAATCCCTTCTAGAGTTCCAAATGGCACAGTTTCCTTCTGGGTGGCAGTCTGAGTCCTCTTATATTGCTCGAGTGTCCGCAATAGAACTAGGGCTTATGATCTTGGCTGTTCTGATCTGAAAGCTCTGTGCTGAGTCTCCCGGAGGCTGAATTGAGGGCCCCAGTCAGGGTCAGTATCAGGTTCTGGATTATTGTCCAGGGGCTACAGAGTGTGGGGGTAGCCTCATTTGGAAGGCACATTTTCCCCCTGTGAATCCTTATTAGGGCTTCAAATGACCTGTTCCCCCCACCCCCCTAGGTGGTAGGCTGAGTCATCTGGTATTGCTTTGATGTCCACAATCTGGGTGCTTGTGTGCCATGCATCTGGGGACAGAACCCTCAGAACTGAACCTATGTTTAATGTAAGGGCCTACAGGCATGGCAGGCCATGTCTGCCAGAACTTGTTGAATCTACATGGAGCTGAGTTGAGGACATAGTTCAGGGTGTCAGTCTCTCGGTTCCTGTTCAGGGGTCACTGAATGTGGGTGTGGCCAGAGGTGGGCATTTAGATTTCACCTTCTCTGAATTCTTTCTGGAGTTCCAGATGACACAGTTTCATTCTGGGGAGCAGGCTGAGTCCTCGGGTATTGCTCAGGTGTCCCAAAACTGTAGGGTGTTCATGCTAGCCTTCTGGAGATAGGAGCTTCAGAACTGAAGCCATGATAAGCAATAGGGCCCAGGAGCATGGCAGACCCGGTCTGCAAGTGCTCTTTCTATCTTCACTGGAGGACTGAGTTGAGAGCCAGGTTCAGGGTGACTATCAGGCTTCAGGTTTGTGTCCATGGGCCAGCTGAATGTGGGGGCTGGCCAGAGTTGGGCATGCAGATTTCTGGTATTCTGATTCCCTTTCAGAGTTCCAAATGACAAAGTTTCCTTCTGGGTGGCATGCTGAGTCCTCTGGTATTACTCAAGTGTCCCTAGTCCTGTAAGCTTTAGAGTCAGGATTCTGGGGATGGATTGCTCAGACTCAACCTAAGTTTAGTGTTAGGGCCTAAGGGCATGGCAGGCCTGATCTGCTGGTGCTGTTCCTATCTCGATGGGGGGGTCTGAGTTTAGGGCATGGGTCAAGGGGAGTGTCAGACTCTGGGTGTCCCTCTAGGAGCCACTAAAATAAGGTTAGGATTAGGGTCAGGTGACCATCTATATGCCAAGGAGAGAAGCCTCAGAAGAAACCAACCCAATTGACAACTCAGTCTTGGATATTTACCCTCCAGAACTGTGAGAGTATCAATTTCTCTCATGTCACTAGTCTGCAGTACTTTGTCATGGTAGCTGAGCAGTCTAATACACTTTGGCCTCTCTGAGGTCTTTGTAGCTCCTCACACAAATCAAGTACTGTCTCTTCTTAGGGCCTTGACCCTACAGTTCCCTCTGCATGAAATGCTTTTCACAGATAGCTGCCTGGCCCATTCCCTCATTGCGGTCTGCTTTCTGCTCAACTGTGACCTGTTCCAGGGACTTCACTGAGCTCTCTTTTAGAAATAGCACCCCTACTCTGTCATTTCCTTTCCTTCCACCCTATAAGCACTTATCACTATGTAAAGTACTTTATTACTAAATTTCTGTGTTGCACATCTTCCCTCACCAACTCTTACCCCAACAATAGGCTCTGTGTTTTGTTCACTGCTGTATGTTGAACACCTGGAATAAGTATACACTCAATGAATATTTGCTCACCGAAGGAATAAAATGAATAAATGAAATTTTAAATCCTAAAGCATACAAGGAGGGTAACTGTAAAGACATGCTTATCATACTTTTTTTTTTTTTTTTTAATGGCATTCTCCTAATTACCATTCTGGAGAAAGGAGTTGTGTTTTTTTTTTTTATTTCAGGTAACTTAAAAACCTTAATAAACATGCATCACCAGTTATAATTTCATTGATATTTGATATTTATTAAGACTTTTAGATTCTCCAAAAAATGTAATTAAATCTACTTTTGATAAAGTTAATATTTTACCCCACTAGAGATTTAATTAACATTAGAAAAGGAATGTGAACATAAACCACACTGAACAAACATTATATGGAAAACATTAAGGACTTTCTTAGATGGAGGAGAGGAAATTGCTAAAGTTGATGAATATTCAAATTTAAATCAAAAGGAAACCATACCAAGTGACAACTCCCATTTTAGGTCAACTTGAAATACATATTGAATTACCACCCAGACCCAGTGTTCCAGCTACTTCTGTTCATTATGGACCATGTTTGGTGATACCATAGTTTCCACATAGAAGTTCCATAGACTAATACTTGGAAATTAAACCTATGTAATTTTTGACTAGATCCAAATTGACTATGGTGGTATGGATATGACTTTGATTTCCCTCCTTGTGTCCCTAGATCTTTTTACCATTGCCTTTAGAAATGCTTATCCAATTGAACAAACAAACAAACAAAAACAAACAAGCAAACCAAAAACCTGTGGTAGTTTGCTTGAGGTATTAAAAATCATTTTTTTAAAATTATAAAGTAAAGAGCTATGTTACAGAATATTTTGAAAGTAAAGAAAAAAGTTACCCAGTTGTTGCTTTTTTGGTAGATGTCTTCCCAGTTTTTATGTAGTTTTAATTAGAGTATACAGACACTTTCATATCCTGAATTTTCTTTCCATATTATATATAATTATTTTACCCTAATTCTTTGTAAAATGAATGATACTGCTTCATAATCCTGTTTTATTGACTGCCTAAAACTTGATTAAGCAGATGAACCACAATTGACATAACCGTTTTCTTATCCTGAGACCTTCAGTCACAAAAACCTCTCCCTCTACCCGTGGCTTTTTGCCATTTTAAATTATATCATACCTCCCATTCTGTCAGTTGTCTTTTGATTTTGTTAACTGTTTCTGTTGCTGTGCAAAAGCTTTTGATCTTGATGAAATCCCAATAGTTCATTTTTGCCATTGTTTCCCTTGCCTTTGGCGTTGTTCCTAGGAAGATGCTGCTGCGGCTGAGGTCGAACTGACAGAATGGGAGAAGATATTTGCAAATGACATATCAGATAAAGGACTAGTGTCCAGAATCTATAAAGAACTTAGCAAACTCAACACCCAAAGAACAAATAATCCAATCAAGAAATGGGCAGAGGACATGAGCAGACATTTCTTCAAAGAAGACATCCAGATGGCCAACAGACACATGAAAAAGTGCTCCATATCACTCAGCATCAGGGAAATACAAACCAAAACCACAATGAGATATCACCTCACACCAGTCAGAATGGCTAAAATCAACAAGTCAGGAAATGACAGATGCTGGCGAGGATGCGGAGAAAGGGGAACCCTCCTACACTGTTGGTGGGAATGCAAGCTGGTGCAACCTTTCTGGAAAACAGCATGGAGGTTCCTCAAAATGTTGAAAATAGAACTGCCCTATGACCCAGCAATTGCACTATTGGGCATTTACCCTAAAGATACAAACGTAGTGATCCAAAGGGGCACGTGCACTCGAATGTTTATAGCAGCAATGTCCACAATAGCCTAACTATGGAAAGAACCTAGATGTCCATCAACAGATGAATGGATCAAGAAGATGTGGTATATATACACAATGGAATACTATGCAGCCATCAAAAGAAATGAAATCTTGCCATTTGTGACAACATGGATGGAACTAGAGCGAATCATGCTTAGTGAAATAAGTCAAGCGGAGAAAGACAACTATCATATGATCTCCCTGATATGAGGAAGTGGTGATGCAACATGGGGGCTTAAGTGGGTACGAGAAGAATAAATGAAAGAAGATGGGATTGGGAGGGAGACAAACCATAAGTGACTCTTAATCTCACAAAACAAACTGAGGGTTGCTGGGGGGAGGGGGTTTGGGAGAAGGGGGTGGTATTATGGACATTGGGGAGGGTATGTGTTTTGGTGAGTGCTGTGAAGTGTGTAAACCAGGTGATTCACAGACCTGTACCCCTGGGGATAAAAATATATGTTTATAAAAAATAAAAAATTATATTAAAAAAAAAAGAGTGAACAAATGGATGGTTACTGAGAGGAGGTAAGTGGAGGGATGAGTGAAATAGGTGAAGGACATTAAGAGTATGGTTTTTATGATGAGCACAGAGTGATATATCAAATTACTGAGTCACTCTACTGTACATCTGAAACTAATATACTACTGTATGTTAAGTCAAATGGAATTAAAACAAAACATAAAAAAAGCTTTTTCATTAGACAAGATGTACAGTTGACCCTTGAGTAACACCGGGTTGAAATGGATCTAAGTGGATCTACTTACATGTGTATTATATATATATGTGTATATATACACATATATATACATATATATACATTATATATATGTGTATATATACACACACATATATATATATATACAGTACAATGCTGAAAAAAAAAGAATTTTCTTTCAGTAACCTATTTGAAAAAGCATTTGCTGCAGTATCCATAAGCTCTACTTGGGAGAATTTCCTCGACAATATTTATTCACTCTTTGCCTGAATTCAAATTTCATTGAGTCCTTATACTTTAACTGTTAATCCTAACCCAGGAGCCATGATCCCTTTCTTCCCCAGCTCAGCACCTAGGCATTCAACACTGTAAATAGAGATGGATGCCACTTCACAGTCCAGAAACTTATTATTGTTTCTGTTTTAGTATGAGATGGTCACAGAGTGTGGAATAAGTTTCAGAACAGGTGTGTTACCTATCCTGTATGTCTAATTCAATGGTCATACTCTGGGTTCATTTGGCCAAAAGGTTCCCTGTGGATGGGCTTCCTTCAAAGCATAACCATAAGATGCAAAGGTGGGCTCAGCACAGGACAGGAAGAGGATGAAGTACAGACCAGGGCACAATCCTTCCCCTGACCCAGGAACTGCCATAGAAGAGGTTGTGGGAGGTAAAAACAACGGGAAACCACCAAGGTCACCAAATGAAGGCAGGAAGCACAGGCTTGGAGACCACTCTGAGCTACCTCTGGAAGGTGGGGGGAAGGAATGAGAAGGATAAACTGCCTGCCCCTGGTTCATTCTAGCTGCCCACTGCTCTTGGCACACATCTGTCTACATAGTTGACACAGAGCCCGGCCTCAGGATGGGCTGACTCAAGTTCCTCAACCTTCAGGGGAACAGCTGGCCCCAGGGCTCAGGGACATGCTGAGGGAGGTGGGAGGGAAGGTTGCCCCTCCCAGGTCATCTCCTCTGAGCAGACAGCCTGGCATGACTGCTGAAAACCCACTAGCAGTTTTGAAAGACATGCCATGGATGAACTAAGGCATAGACAGATAGAAAATGATATTGGTTTTTAAGGTTATGAACTGTCAGCATAGGGACAGCTTCCTGAGGAGAACTAAGGGAAGGGCAGGCCAGATTGAAAAAGGAGGAGTGGCTCTCCTGATTGGAGACCAGGGGCCCCTTTTCACCAGCAGGGAAGTGTCCCCACCTCATATAGGATCCATGGAAGTGTTCCATCAGGGACTGACAGAGCTGCCTCTCAAGAAGGCTACCCTAACATTGGGTTGCACATGGCTACAATGATGAGAGCCAGATGAATGGAGGACAATACCTCAGGGACAATGAGAAAGAGCAGAGGCTCATGACCATGAAGATGATGAGAAGTAGGAGGTGGCAGCAGGGTGCCAGCTCGAAAGTACCATGAGTACTGTGCCCACAGTTAGATTGAAAGGATGCCTTCTGAGCCAGGCATGGCTGACCTCAGTGGGCTCCAGACTAGTCTTGACCACAACCCTAGGAAATGTTCACAACCACTGCCTTCCTCTCCCCATGCTGCTGCTAGGAATCATAGTCACAGACACTGGTCAGTTTGTATGGAAATGAAGGAGTGGCTCTGCCCACACTGCAACTCTGGGGGTGATACAGTGAAACCCTGATGCCTGACCAGAGACTGCTGTCTACCTATCTCCACACAACTCAGACAGTAGGGCCTCCCTGAATTCCACAGGATATGATGAAGCAGAACCACAGGCCCACTATCTCACCCACCAACAACAACCAGTAGGTCACTCAGGACCCCAGCTACTGTCACAAAGCACACCATGCCATTTCTGTCACTTCCAACAGAAAATTAGTTTCTGATCCCCCAATTTACCATACATCTTTGTTGTTGACTTGGGACCATGCCATGAACCCACATGGCAACTTTCTGTTAGAGTAGGCAACATTGCACCTCCTACAAAATGTTCCTAACGAAGTACGAGTCCATCAGGGCTACAGTGTGAACAGTGGTACACAACCTACAAGGTAGTGGTCACTAATTCTAATAAGGATTGACCCTCTCCCCACTCCAGTCTCACAAAACATTCCTCAGTCTCCACAGAATGTGTGGTCTTCCCTCAGGAAAAAAAAACAAAAAACAGGAAACTAACCATTAAACTGAATGTTCCCTTTACCCTCTGGTTCAAATCTTATCCAACCACAATGGTATGAAAGTAGAAATAAGTCACAAGAAGAAAATGTGAATATCAGAATTATGTGGAGAAGTGGGAAGGAAAAAATTTTAAAAAAGCAAAGCCCCATAACAGTAGAAATAAGGAAATAACAAAAAAAAATGCAGAAATAAATCCAATGGGGACTAAAAAGACAAAAGATCAATGAAAATATGAGCTGCCTTTTTTGGAAAGATAAACAAAACTGACAAACTTTTAGCCAAACTCACCAAGAAAGAGAGAGGACTCAAATACATCAGGAAAGAAAGATAATTGATTCCTGTCTCACAACAAGATCCTAGAGGAAAACACAGTCAAAAACCCCTTGTACCGTGGACATTGTAACATCTTGCAAGACATGTCTCTAAAGTCCAGGTAAACAAAAGTTAAAATGCACAATTGGGACTTCATCAAGATAAAAAGCTTCTGTCCAGCAAAGGAAACTATGAACAAAACTAAAAGGTAACCTACAGAATGGAAAAATATATTTGCAAATGGAATGACATTAAAGGTCTGATAATTAATATCTACAAAGAACTGCTCAACCTCAACACCCAAGAAGCAAAGATTCCATTCAAGAAATGCACAGAAGACTGGAAGAGACAATTCTCCAAAGAAGACATCCAAATGTCCAAAAGACATTGAAAAAATGCTCCACATCACTTCCCATCAGAGAATTCAAAACCACAATGAGATACCACCTTCCAGAAGTTAGAATGGCTAAAATTAACAAGACATGAAACAACAAAGTGTTGGAAAAATGTGGAGAAAAGGGAAACCTCTTACACTGTTGGCTGGGAATGCAAGCTGGTACAGTCACTCTGAAAACAACATGGCGGTTCCTCAAAAAGTAAAAATAGAGCTACCCTATGACCCAGACATTGCACTCCTGGATATTTTCCCCAAAGATACAGATGCAGTGAAAAGAAGGGACACATGCTCCCCAATGTTCATAGCAACAATGTCCACAAGAGCTGAACTGTGGAAGGAGCTGAGATGTACTTCAACGGAGGAATGGAATAAGAAGATGTGGTATGTGGGGCCTGGGTGGCTCCATGGGTTAAAACCTCTGCCTTCGGCTCAGGTCATGATCTCAGGGTCCTGGGATTGAGCCCTGCATTGGACTGTCTGCTCAGTGGGGAGTCTGCTTCCTCTTTTCTCTATCTCTCTGCCTGCCTCTCTGTCTATTTGTGATCTTTATCTGTCAAATAAATAAAGTCTTAAAAAAAGAGAGAAGAAGAAGAAGATGTGGTACATACATACCATAGAATAATACTCAGGCATCAAAAGGGATAAATACCCTACATTTGCATCAACATGGATGGAACTGGAAGGGGTTATGCTAAATGAAATAAGTCAAGCAGAGAATGGCAATAATCACATGGTTTCACTCATATGTGTAACACAAGGAATAGTGTGGAGGACCACAGGGGAAGGAAGGGAAAACTGAATGGGAAGAAATCAGAGAGGAAGAGAAACCATGAGAGACTCTTAAACATAGGAAACAAACTAAAGGAGAGGTAGGTTGGGGGCGGGGTAATTGGGTGATGGGTATTAAGGAGGGGACATGTGGTGATGAGCCTTGGGTGTTATACACAACTAATGAATCATTGAGTATAATGTCAGCTGTGGGCTTTCAAACCTTTGTTTGGTTGAAGTATGTTCCCTCAACACCCAGATGGGTTAGAGTCTTTATCACAAATGCATATTGAATCTTGTCAAGTGATTTTTGTGCATCTATGGTAATCACCCTAGGATTTTTGTCTTTTATTTTGTTCAGGTGTTATATCCCACTGGTAGATGTGCCAATGTGGAGTTATCCTTGCATCCGTGGAATAAATCCCACTGGATCGTGTTGTGTGATTCTCCTGGTGGATTGTTGAATTGATGTTGCCGATCACTTGCTGAGGCTTTTTGCATGTCTGTTCAAGAGGGATATTGGCCTTTCCTTTTCTTGTAGCATCCTTGTCTTGTTTAGATAGGAGGGTAATGTTGCCCTCATAAATTGAGTTTGGACATAAGCTCCTCAAAAACTATACCTTGGCTAACAGAATTTAAATTTAAAAATGTGAAAAACTTAAAAAAAAAAACCAGAAAGAAACATGAGCTATTACACTGAACACTACAAAAATACCAAGAATTGTAAGACAGTACTCTGAGCAATTAGAGACCAACACCTTGGGCAACATAGAAGAAATGGATAAGTTCCTACTAACAACCTAGAAAGCCTGAACTGTGAAGGAAAAACAAAATCTAAACACACTGATCACTAATAAAAATACCAATTTGATAATCAAATCCTCCCAGCAAACAAATGCCCAGGACTAGAGTTTCACTGAGGAGTTCAACCAGATGGTAGAAGAAGAATTAAAACCAACTCTTCTCAAAGTGTTTTTAAAAAACAAGAGAAGAGGATATGTCCAAACTCATTTTATGAGGGCAACATTAACCTCCTATCAAAACAAGACAAGGACGCTACAAGAAAAGGAAAGGCCAATATCCCTCTTGAACAGACATGCAAAAAGCCTCAGCAAGTGATCGGCAACATCAATTCAACAATCCACCAGGAGAATCACACAACATGATCCAGTGGGATTTATTCCACAGATGCAAGGATGATTCCACATTGGCACATCTACCAGTGGGATATAACACCTGAACAAAATAAAAGACAAAAATCCTAGGGTGATTACCATAGATGCACAAAAATCACTTGACAAGATTCAATATGCATTTGTGATAAAGACTCTAACCCATCTGGGTGTTGAGGGAACATACTTCAACCAAACAAAGGTTTGAAAAGGCCACTGCTGACATTAACTTAAGGATAAAATGCTGAAAACTTTTCCGCTACCAACAAAAACAAGATAAAGATGCCCACTCTTAACAATTTTTCTCATTATCATATTGAAAGCCCTAGCCAAACCATTTAGACAACAAAAAAAAAAAAATAGACAACAAAACAAAACAAAAAAATGATATGAAATCAAAACAGGAAAAGAAAATGGTCACTATTTGCAGATGACATTATACTACACATAGATTTCCCTAAAGAGTCAAAAAAAAAAAAAAAGGATAGAATAAACAAATTCAATAAAGCTTCAGGATACAAAGTCATTATACAGAGATCTATTGCATTTTTTTTAGAAAGTATTTATTTGACACAGAAAGAGAGAGAGAGACAGCACAAGCAAGGGGAGCAACAGAGGGTCAGGGAAAAGCAGACTCCTTACTGAGCAGGGAGCCCAATGCCAGGCTCATTCCCAGAACCCCAGGATCATGACCTGACCCAAAGGCAGATACTTAACTGACTGAGCCACCTAAATGTTCCAACTTGTATTTCTATGTACTGATGACCAACTTTCACAAAGAGAAATTAAGAAAGTGATGCCATTGACAATTGCATCAAGCTAAAAAAAAAAAAAAAGAATCTAGGAGTAAAAGTAACCAAGAATGAGAAAGACCTAGTATAGAGAATACATGGCAAAAAAGGAAGGACAAACATATGCATGTCAGTGGGTGAATGCATGGGCCAATGATTTGGAAGATGACACAAATAATTGGAAGCATATTCCATGCTCATTAACTGGAAGGGTTAATAATGTTAACATGTCCATCGTATCTAAATCAATCTACAGATGTGATGAAATCCCTATCTGAACTCCAATGGTATTATTCAAAGAAACAGAAAACAGTCCTAAAATTCATATGGAAACACAGTAGACCCCCAACACCCAAAACAATCCAGAGAAAGAAGAAGAGAGAGAGAGTCCAAGATAGTGGAGAAGTAGGAGACCTTCCTTTCTTCTGGTCAAAGGAATTTAGCTAGGTAGCTATCAAACCATTCTGAACACCTGCAAATTCAAACAGAGATCAAAAAAAAGTAATAAGAAGAATAAGAATAGCTGCAACTCTACAAACAGAAAATCAACCACTTTCCACAAGTACAGAAATGTAAGTCTGTATGGGGTACAGAAACATGAGTCTAATTCACTAGGCAGGAAGGTCAACTGTTGGGGTGGGGAGCCTCTGTCAGCCAGCTACCGCCAACTGCTAGGGCAGCAGAGCAAAAAGCCAGAACTTTTAGAAGTCTGCTTTTGTGAGGGATGTCACTCTGGTGTCTAAGTAGGGGGTGGACCCCTCAATGGGACAATGTGGTCTTGGGATTCTTGGGGTCCCAGGAGGACCAGGGTTACTTGAGGGCACCAGAGCTCCCAAGTATTAGAGCAGGGAGACTGGCTGAAAAGAGTGAGCCCAGGAGTGGGCTCTAAGCTGGAGGTTGCCATAAACTGTGATCCATGGTGCAGTCTGCCTACAGCTCTTTGAGAAGGGGCCCAAGAAGCACCATAACTGGAGATAGTCCCCATCCTCCCCCATGAGGAGTGGTGCCCAAGCATGCTGCAGGAGTCTGCTGGCTTTGGAGACTCCAAACGGGGTCATGTAGCAGAGATAGGTATTCTCAGCCACCAGTCTGGTGAGCACAGAGTGTGGACAGAGACCAGGGAGACACAAAATTTTGACCACTTGGGCGCCTGGGTGGCTCAGTGGGTTAAGCCACTGCCCTCGGCTCAGGTCATGATCTCAGGGTCCTGGGATCAAGTCCTGCATCGGGCTCTCTGCTCAGCAGGGATCCTGATTCCTCCTCTCTCTCTGCCTGCCTCTATGCCTGCTTGTGATTTCTCTCTGTCAAATAAATAAATAAAATCTTAAAAAAATATATATTGACCACTTTCTGTGAAGGTGCACTGAGGACAGGGGCCCAGAGCTCTCAGCTCTGGGAGTCCGCCATGTTCATTCTCATCCAAAATTTTGGAATCATTCCCTGCATATTTTCAGACCACAATGCTTTAAAAATGGAACTCAGTCACAATGGGAAAGTTGGAAAGAACTCAAATATATGGAGGCTAGAGAGCATCCTACTGGAGAATGAATGGCTCAACCAGTCAATTCAAGACGAATATTAAAAACTCATGGAAACACATGAGAATGAAAACACAATTGTTCAGTATCTTTGGGACGCAGCAAAGGCAGTCCTAAGAGGGAAGTATATAGTCCTACAAGCCTTTTTCAAGAACCAGAAAAGGTCCCAAATACACAGCCTAACCCTATAGGTAAAGGAACTGGAGGAATAGGAGCATATAAAGCATAAAGCTAGAAGGAGAAGAGAAATAATAAAGATTAGAGCAGAAATCAATGAAGTAGAAACCAAAAGAACTGTAGAACAGATCAATGAAACTAGGAGCTGGTTCTTTGAAAGAATTAATAAGACTGATACACCCCTGACCAGCTTCTTCAAAAGAAAAAAGACCCAAATCAATAAAATCACGACTCAAGAAGGAGAGATCACACCCAACACCAAAGAAATACAAGCAATATTAAGAACATAGGGTGGCAACTCTATGTCAACAAATCAGGCAGTCTCAAAGAAATGGATGCATTCCCAGAAACATAGAAATGACCAAAACTGAACCAGGAAAAAGAAAAAAAAGGAAACCTGAAGATACCCATAATCAGCAAGGAAATTGAAGCAGTCATTAAAAACCCCCCCAGGAAACAAGAGCCCAACACCAGATGGCTTCACAGGGGAATTCTACCAAACATTTAAAGATTTAGTACATCTTCTTCTGAAACTTTTTCCAAAAAAAGAAGTGGAAGGAAAATGTCCAAACCCTTTTGATGAGGCCAGCATTACCTTGATCCCAAAACCAGACAAAGACTCTACCCAAAAGGAGAATTACAGAAAATCGTATCTGATGAATATGGTTGCAAAAATTCTCACCAATGTACTAGCCAATAGAATCCAACAGTCCATTAAAAGGATGATTCACCACGACCAAATCAAATGTATTCCTAGGCTGAAAGGGTGGTTTGACAATCACAAACCAATCCATGGAATATACTGCCTCCATAGAAGAAAGAATAAGAACCATAGGATCCTCTCAATAGATGCAGAGAAAGCATTTGACAAATTAAAGCATCATTTTTTGATCAAAACTCTTCACTGTGCACAGATAGACAGTACATACCTCAAGATCATAAAGGCCATCTATGGGAAACCCACAGGGAATATCATTCCCAATAGGAGAAAACTGAGAGCTTTTCCCTTCAGATCAGAAACAACACAGGGATGCCCATTCTCATCACTATTTGTTCAACATAGTACTAGAATTCCTAGCCTCAGCAATCAGACAAATAGAAGAGATAAAATGCATCCAAATTGGCAAACCAGAAGTCAATCTCTCACCCTTTGCAGACAATAAGATACCTCCTGTAGAAAACCCAAAAGACCCTACCCCAAAGTTGTTAGAACTCATCCAGGAATTTTGTAAAGTGGCAACAGATAAAATCAATGCACAGAAATCACTTGCATCTGTTTACAGCAATAATATGACAGAAGAAAGAGAAATTAAGGAGTCCATCCCATGTCTAATTGCACCCCAAACTATAAGATACTTAGGAATCCATCTAATCAGAGAGGCAAAGTATCTGTGCTCAGAAAACTATACTGTAGTCATGAAAGAAATGGAGGAAGAGACAAAGAAATGGGAAAACGCCCCATGCTCATGGATTGGAAGAACAAATATTGAGAAAATGTGTATGCTACCTAGAGCAAACCACAGATGCAATGCAATCCCTATCAAAATACCATCCAAATTTTTCCCAGAACTGTAATAAATAATCCCTGAATTTTTATGGAAGCAGAAAAGACCCCAAATAGCCAAAAGAAATGTTGAAAGAGAAAACCAAAGCTGGCATCAACTCAACTGCAGACTTCAAGCTCTATTACAAAGCTGTAATCATCAAGAGAGTATGGTACTGGCACAAAAACAGACCAATAGATCAATGGAACAAGATAGATAAACCAGAAATGGACCCTTGACTCTAGGGTCAACACATCTTCCTCAAAGCAGGAAAGACTATCCAATGGAAAAACAACGTGTCTTCAATAGATGGTGCTGGGAACATGGGACAGCCATATGCAAAAGAATGAAAAGAATAATATCCTTATACCATGCACAAAAAATAGACTCCAAATGGATGGAAGACCTCAAGATGAGATAGGAATTCATCCAAATCCTTGAGAACAGAGGCAGCAACCTCTTTGACCTCGGCCAGAGCAACTACTTTCTAGACAGTCTCCAAAGACAAGGGAAACAAAAGCAAAAATGAACTGTTGGGATTTCATCAAGATAGAAAGCTTTTGCACAGCAAAAGAAATAGTCAATAAAACCATATACAGCAAACAGAATGAGAAAAGATGTTTTAAAATGACGTATCAGATAAAGGGCTAGTATCTAAAATCTAGAAAGAACTTACCAAACTCAATACCCACAGAACAAATAATCCAATCAAAAAATAGAACAAAGACCTGAACAGACATTTCTCCAAAGAAGGCATCCAAATGGCCAACAGACACATAAAAATGTGCTCGCCATCCCTCAACATTAGGGAAATACAAATCAAATCCACAATGAGATACCTTTAGACCAGTCAGAATGGCTAAAATGAATGTCAGGAAATGACAGGTGTTGGTGAGGATGTGGAGAAAGGGGAAGCCTTTCATACTGTTTGTGGGAATGCAAGCTGGTGAGCTCACCCAGGAAAACAGTGTGGACATTCCTCAACAAGTTGAAAATGGAGCTACCCTACAACCCTGCAAGTGCACTGCTGGGTATTTGCCCCAAAGATACAAATGTAGTGAATTGAAGGGGCATCGGCACCCTGATGTCTACAGCAGCAATGCTGACAATAGCCAAAGTATACAAAGAGCCCAGACCTCCATCGACAGAAGAATGGAGATATATAGATATAGATATATAGAAATAGATATAGATAATGTGTGTGTGTCTGTGTGTATATATATATGTGTGTGTGTATACACACACATATATATATACACACAGACACACACACACACACACACATATATACACACACATACAATGGCATATATATATATACCATCAAATGTTATGCAGACATCAAAAATTGAAATCTTGCCATTTGCAATGACATGGATGGAACTAGAGGTTATTATGGTAAACAAAACAAGTCAATTAGAGAAGGACAATTATCATATGATCAAACCGATATGTGGAATTTAAGAAACAAAACAGAGGACCATAGGGGAAGAGAGGAAAAATGGAAAACAAATGAAACCAGACAGGAAGACAAAGCATAAGAGACACTTAAACTCAGGAAACAAACTGAGGGAATCTGGGGGGGGGGGGGGGGGGGGGGGGGGGAGGAGGGGAAGAGGGTGGCTAGGTGATGGGCATGGGATGGGTATGTGCTGTGGTGAGCACTGTGCATTGTGTAAAACCAAAGGATCTCAAACCTGTACCCCTGAAACAAATAATACATAATATGATCATAACTTTAAAAAGAAATCAAAGAAAAACACTTATAACATATAAACTAAGTAAAAATAAATAAATTAATAATATCACTGATAAGAAAGAGAGAAAAAGTGTACAAAAGAAAGAAAGAGAGAGAGAGAGAAAGAGAGATATTAAGTGAGTTGGAATCACCAAGCAAGATTACAAAGCTGTTGTCATCAAAACGGTATGGTACTGGCATAAAAACAGACACACAGGTGAATGGAACACAGCAGAGAGCTTGGAAACTATAATCATAGTACTTTCAACAAAGCTTATTCATTAATATATTAAAGGTATATTTAAACTTAGCTCTGATAGAATTATTAACTCTGAATGGGAATTCATAATATTTATGTATTTTTCCAATAATTGCTTCCAATAAATACATTTCTTTAAAACATGCTGTTTTATATAAACATAACAAAATAAGGAAGATTTAGAATCCACATTCTTTTTTTTTTCTGTAAGGTAGGTATTATCGTTAATGTTTTATTGGTATTTATTTACAGGTAATTGACAAATTAAAGAATTTATTGAGAATAACAGTGCAATAATGTTTCTAAATATGTCTCTAATGTGGCTTCTATGGTACTTCAATTATAGTTTAAAATAAACACCTTTTCTTTTTTTTTTCTTTTTTTTTTTAATTATTGACAAAAACAATTTGGTATATTTTCTTTTTTTTTATAAACATATATTTTTATCCCCAGGGGTACAGGTCTGTGAATCACCAGGTTTACACACTTCACAGCACTCACCAAAGCACATACCCTCCCCAATGTCCATAATACCACCCCCTTCTCCCAAACCCCCTCCCCCCAGCAACCCTCAGTTTGTCTTGTGAGATTAAGAGTCACTTATGGTTTGTCTCCCTCCCAATCCCATCTTGTTTCATTGATTCTTCTCCTACCCGCTTAAGCCCCCATGTTGCATCACCACTTCCTCATATCAGGGAGATCATATGATAGTTGTCTTTCTCTGCTTGACTTATTTCACTAAGCATGATTCGCTCTAGTTCCATCCATGTTGTCACAAATGGCAAGATTTCATTTCTTTTGATGGCTGCATAGTATTCCATTGTGTATATATACCACATCTTCTTGATCCATTCATCTGTTGATGGACATCTAGGTTCTTTCCATAGTTAGGCTATTGTGGACATTGCTGCTATAAACATTCGAGTGCACGTGCCCCTTTGGATCACTACGTTTGTATCTTTAGGGTAAATACCCAATAGTGCAATTGCTGGGTCATAGGGCAGTTCTAGTTTCAACATTTTGAGGAACCTCCATGCTGTTTTCTAGAGTGGCTGCACCAGCTTGCATTCCCACCAACAGTGTAGGAGGGTTCCCCTTTCTCCGCATCCTCGCCAGCATCTGTCATTTCCTGACTTGTTGATTTTAGCCATTCTGACTGGTGTGAGGTGATATCTCATTGTGGTTTTGGTTTGTATTTCCCTGATGCCGAGTGATATGGAGCACTTTTTCATGTGTCTGTTGGCCATCTGGATGTCTTCTTTGAAGAAATGTCTGCTCATGTCCTCTGCCCATTTCTTGATTGGATTATTTGTTCTTTGGGTGTTGAGTTTGCTAAGTTCTTTATAGATTCTGGACACTAGTCCTTTATCTGATATGTCGTTTGCAAATATCTTCTCCCATTCTGTCAGTTGTCTTTTGATTTTGTTCACTGTTTCCTTTGCTGTGCAAAAGCTTTTGATCTTGATGAAATCCCAATAGTTCATTTTTGCCCTTGCTTCCCTTGCCTTTGGCGTTGTTCCTAGGAAGATGTTGCTGCGGCTGAGGTCGAAGAGGTTGCTGCCTGTGTTCTCCTCAAGGATTTTGATGGATTCCTTTCGCACATTGAGGTCCTTCATCCATTTTGAGTCTAATTTTGTGTGTGGTGTAAGGAAATGGTCCGATTTCATTTTTCTGCATGTGGCTGTCCAGTTTTCCACATTCTTAAGAGAAATTAAATTCACTTTAATAAACCTACCACGGAAAAGGAAATATAGATATCCATTATCACAACTCAGAACATCCCATAGGAAGACAATCCACCACAATCTGGTATCTGATAGAAGGATGTAATACTACTTAAGTAGTTGTGCCCAGATGTTCAACCTGTTGAAAGCTATAGAGCCAGCTACTCGTTTACAAAAACACAGATGTCAGAGGAAAGTCCTAACAAAGAGTATAAACATGTCACCAATGAAGTCCACACTGAATATATTCTGAAAGGAAAATATTTTCCAAACAAATAAACTGTAAGACCTGAAAGAGAGAAAGAGAGAGAAAGGAGGGAGGGAGGGACGGAGGGAGGGAGGAAGGAAGGAAGGAAGGAAGAGGAAAGGAAGAAAGAAACCTTAGAAACTAACCCACACATGGTCTTATCTTATGATGCAACAGCACAAAATATACAATGGGGAAAGGACTGTCCCCTCAGTGAACGATACTGGGAAAACTGGACGCTAAATGTGGAAGAATGGGACTGGATCACTTTCTTGCAATACACATAAAAATTATGAATGGATGAATGACTTGAATATAAGAACTGAATCCATAAACCTCCAAGAAGAAAATGCAGGTAGTTAGTTTCTTCATATTGGTTTTGGGGAAGAGTCTTTTACATCAGACACCAAAAGCAAAGGCAACAAAAGCAAAAATAAATGAGTGGAATGACATCAAACTGAAATTTCTTCATGACCAAAGAAACCATAAAACCCTTGAAAGGCAACCTACCCAATGAGAAAAAATAACTGCACATCGTATGTATGAGATGAGGCTAATATCCAAAATATACAAAACACTCCTTCCAAACCAAACAAAAACTGAATAAAAACTGGGGAGAATATGTGAATAATTATTTTCCAAAGATGGCATACAGGTGGCCAACAGACACAGAAAAAGTTGTTCAACATCACTAACTGTCATCAGGGAAACATAAGTCAAAACCACAATTAGCTATCACCTCACAACTGTTGGAACAGAAATCATCCCAGAGAAAGACACCAGGTGTGGTCAAGAGTGTGCACACAAGAGGGCCTTGTGCACATGGAAACCCAAAAGTACTGAACACATACATACTGAGAACAGATTGGTGGTTGCCAGATTCTGGGAAGGGGGGAAAGTGGTGAAGGTGGTCCAAGGTGCCATGTTTGAGTGATAAAATCTGCAAGTTATGAAAAGTTCTGTGAAACATGGAGACTAAAGCTAGCCCTGCAGGATGGGGTACAGGGTCCCTTGCTATTTGAAAGTAACCTGTTGCTAGGAAAACTTTCACAGCAGAAATGGTGTAAACTGAAAAAAGAATTACCATTCATTTCTACAGAAAAATGAGTGAGCATGCTCAGACACCAAAAAGTTCCTTCTCTTTGACTTTTCTTAGGCCTCAGAACACAACATCCTAATGGGTGCCCAAAATAAATGGAGATAAAGCGACAGATTCTCATAGACACAATTCAAAGTGCTGGTGGCTGGACATGGAGAGCAGTGCCCAGGAAGGGCAGGAGGGGTGCACACTGTCTCTGTAGTGGTTCCTCACAAAACAGATGCTGAACATGATGCTCACATTTTCACTTTTGTAAGAGGGAAATCCTCTTCAGGTTTCTTCCTCCTACTGGAGCTGGGTAATAACATATTTATTTCCAAGAAGCCAACTCTGTCTTACCATGACTTTGAGAAAAGTGGGGAGACTTATACTTGAAAGTTGCTAAGGGGGTACAAGTTCAAAGTTCTCCTGGACACAAATATCAGCAGATCCACTGTGAAAGACACTTTCCTCAGCAGGTGGAACATGAACTACCTCCTACCCTCAGAAACCTCCTCCTTCACCTCACTTGGGACAATGCACAAGAGCTGGAAGTTACCTCAGTTCCTCCTTTCTCTCATTCCCAATATCAAACCCATTGCCAAATCCTGTGAGCTCCATCTTTGATAGATACCCAGAATAGAACTAACCCCTACTTCCAGGGCCATCTGTCTGACCCACACTGCAGCCCATCTCTTGCCTGAGTTCCTGGAAAAGCTTCATCACTGACCTCCATTGTCCATCCTCAATGCTCTGTCATCCGTTCTCAACACTGTAGCCAGGATGGCCCAGGGAAACAGGGTCCTGTGGGGTCACAGCTCTGCAATGGCTTTCTGTCACCCTACTGTCACCTCCCTGAGGCCATGTCCTAAACTGCCTCCTGTGGCCACAGGGCCTTCCTGCTGCTCCTGGAAATACATGGTATGGCTCTGCCCCAGGGCCTTTGCATATGCTTTCCTTTCCATTTAAAAGGGTATTGAAGTGATATCACTCACTTTCTTTAGAAGTTGACTCATGTATCATTCTCCTAGTAAAGTCCCACCTGGTCCCTATGTGAATGGCAAGCCCCGCTGCCACTCACCTTCAGCACCTAACCCTGTCTCCTCCTTTCTATTTCCAGAGAAATTATCACAGTCACCAGTCTCTCTCAGCAGAGGACAAAATGAAGGCCTACTTGGATGTTTTCACAACTGACTTCCTCCAACTCCTAGACCAGAGGACTGGCAGAAAAGGTGACTAGACTTCTTGCACAGCCAGGATGCCTGGGACAAGAGGTCCCCCTACTACACCCTGAAGACCATCAGGAAAATGAGCCCCAAAAGGAATCCACTTGCACGTGAAACCTGAAACCAGACACCTTCCTCGATTCCAGGTGAGCACACACACGTCCTCCCCTTTCTTGATGTGTTCATCAAAAAAACTGAGAAAGAAGCATCCCAGGGTCTAAATCTCCCTCCGGTCAAGGGAGGGATGTCTGGGAAACAGACATCTCTCCTCCCTGCACCAGCTACCTCTGGTTGACATCTGGCATCCTCCTGTGCTGGGCCAGAATAGTGCACCTGTCCCCCTTTTCTGGGATGTTATCACAAACCAGGCTTTGCTGCACAGTTTTCAGGAAGTTACCACCAGCAGCAGCAGCAGCAGTGGGCCACCCAGGTTTGGTCTCAGTCTCGCACGTCAAGCCCCATGTGGAACTAGAGCTTCAAGGAGACTGGTGTACCATGTGGACTTGGAACATGATGGCAGGAGCTGGGATTTCAGTTCCAAATGAATACTGGCCTCTTCCACAAAGCACAGGAAGAGGAGGATTTCTCAGGGGTGTAGCTCTGGATGAAGTGCTTCTGCTGGCTGAATTCAGAGACACCAGGCAGAGGACACCTGCAGTGCCTCATTGGAGGAAGCAAGGGGCACACTGGGCAAGAATCCATAATGTTGCCTGTGGGTTGCGCCCCACCAAGCCCCCCTGCTGATATGGGGGCCAGAGAAAAGGAATCAGCTTTCATATCACATCTGCAGCAGGAGGGCTAGCCAGGGAGCAGAGCCCTGTCCAGGGAGCAAGCTGGCCTGTGCATCAAGAGCGATGGGACACTGCCATGGCATCACCATCTTGAAGCCATCTGATCTGACTCCTCTGCCAGGCTCACACCTGCTGACGTGGTGACTCCTAAGACCCAGAGACTGCTTTCCATTCCAGCGCAATGCTACTCACAGAGAAGCAAACTCCAGTCTCAGAAACATGTTTATAATTAGCTCTGGAATTCC
This sequence comes from Mustela nigripes, assembly GCF_022355385.1. Taxonomy (NCBI): domain Eukaryota; kingdom Metazoa; phylum Chordata; class Mammalia; order Carnivora; family Mustelidae; genus Mustela; species Mustela nigripes. The sequence goes on along the minus strand of NC_081557.1, from coordinate 111,954,663 downwards.
CTTGGTTTCTTGGTTTCTACACTGGCCTACCAGGTGTCCCTTCCAGATCATTCCTCCAGTGCCCTAGGGTTTCAAGCCACTTTCAAGCTTTTCTTCAAAAGGCAGGGGCGGATCCATTTAGACAGACCAGCCAAGTGACTGTGTGTGCAGGAAACTCGGACAGCATCCACCCTGAACATCAGTGTTTCCAAGTCCAAGCCTCAAACCCTCACTCACTGGGCATGAAGCACCACATCAGCATGAACACTGCTCTTTCAAATCTCTTATCTCCCTTTCCTTAAAATAAGAAACCAAGCTCCAGTCACCATTGTATTTTCCCTTCAGAGAAGTAAGAAAAAGGATACAATAAAACACTGCATGGGCACAGCACACTTCTATCCAAACAGAATTCCATGTTCTTCCTCATATGGGCAACCTGACATTGCCATACTAATGAAAGATGCCACAAGTTCAGTGCTCATATATAGTCTTGACCTTGTGTTTTTCCTTTTGATATTTGATTCCTGAAGTAAATGTCTAGATTGCTTTCTAAAAATAACAAGAGTAATAATGACTCATCACGTAAAGGTCTGGGTCTCCAAAACCAGACAACATGGCTCTGGTTCAGATAAGGATAAAGACAAAACCTCATCCAAGGAGGCAAAGCCCACACCCTTAGGGATCCTGACATGCCTCACGAGTGATGAGTTCCTTTGCTCCATGGGCTTGTCCGAGTGCAAAGGATGCAGTCACCCTCCAGCATTCATTCTGGCTTCTTTATAAATGTCCCAGTTCAAGTCACAAGGACTCACTGAGTCAAGCTTCCAGAGCCCAGGATGGGCCACCAAGTAAGCAGCTACCTCTTCTCCTCTCCAGGGAGGGCTAGATTTTCTTTGGGAGCACAATGAGTCACTCCCTGAGCTACTCAACAACCTATACTCCTTCTCCATTTGTCCTCCTCACAAAGGCTACTGCATCCTATTAGAGCTCTGTCATTGTCTTTTATTTAAAAAAAAAAAAATTCTAATATTGGAATGTGGTTCACAGAAGAGAAAAAAACATGAACACCCACAAAGAATTCTTTTAATATTTCAGGAGATTTCTCATTGTTTAATTAAAACAGGAATGAAAATGCACAGATAGCCCCTTCCACTAGCAGGTACAATTCACCGAGGTGACTTAAAGGAGAGCAGGAAATACAAGAGGAACGGATGTTCTGATGACCCGTCATTTCCACCAGCTAAGTTTTGGAAACTTCACACACACACAAAGAATGAAGCACAAACCAACATCTCAGCCTGGCAATGCAGAGAAGTCTGAACTGGAGGTACAGGGACAGATGAAGTGCTCATGTGTGCTGACTGGGGCCCGTGGCACAGAAGAAGGGGCTCTGTCAGCTCTCCACATGGGCCTCCCCTGTCCTCAGCCAGGAACTTGCTCACAGTCCTGACCTGTCACAAGTGTCACACGGGAGACACACAGCCGTCCCTGGAGTCACCCCTGCCCACACCCTCCTGCAGAATGCACTCCACTCTCCTCTGGACCCCTGTCAGCTCTCCCCAGGCCTGGAACCCAGGGGTGCCTGGGTGGCTCAGTGGGTCAAAGCCTCTGCCTTCAGCCCAGTTCATGATCCCAGGGTCCTTGGATCAAGCTCCGCATTGGGCTCTCTGCTCAGCAGGGATCCTGCTTCTGCTTGCCTCTCTGCCTACTTGTGATCTCTGTCTGTCAAATAAATAAATAAAATCTTAAAAAAAAAAATACCTGATAAAGGCAAGACACAAAAACTGGTTTTTCTAGGCAGGGAAAGAGAAAACATCTATTTGCATTTTCTTATCGAGAGCAGACCAACAATTGAGAATACTTTGTCCTTTTGAACAGAGTGAAACCCGACTTTCAATCTTATACCAGTGTCTTTAAAATTCATCCATGTCAATCTTAGTCCATCCTGACCACACCTAAAATTTATTTCCAAAGATTTCCCTTCACAAACCTTCTACAACTTTCGTTTGCATTCAGATTTTGTCCCAAGCCATTTCTTTCCAAACAATCATTTCACTTAGAACAAAATTACCTTCTTTTATCTTCAACAAAATGTATTCCCATTACTTATCTTTCCTACATGTCTCCTACTTTTCCACATACAGAGTTGTTTTCCTTGTTTCCATCAGTCTTAGTTACAGTTAGCAGAGTTTTTCACTCTTTGGAAAGTTTAATCTACAGTGAAGACTAAGGAGTAACCAATTGTGAACTATTACACCGGAATTCTTTAGATGGCAAATTTGTGAATCAAAAAAGCACTAAACATGTTTACCAACAGATTTAAATATCCTAAGTTTCTTTGCAGTAAGTCAAAAGCACAAACCTATGTCCAGTTAACAGTGATTTAGCCCTTTATCCTATTTGGAAAAGACCCAATGTCCAACAAATTTAATTCCATTTATCATCCAAGCAAAACTGTAAAGTTTCAGGTTACCAAAGACTTAGAAAGCTATCTTAACAATTACCCATGAAAACTCTTGAGACAGACAATTAACCATCAGTTTAGTCATCTTTTTGTTAACAAACTGCAACAGAGATAATACGAGCTAATTCGACCTTCAGCAAACCTCAATAGAATAAATTTTACATTTAGTGCTGATAACTTTAAAGACACTTAATTAAACCAACACTTAACATAGTTCAAATATGGATTTACGTTCCACCTGGGCCCACCCCATTTTCAATTTTTACCTGAAATACAGGTAGGTAAATCTGGAGTGGGAGGTATTGGGTCCAGGTTATGCACTTCTTGCTCCTTGACAATGAAGAGAGGAGGAGCCATGGTGCAGGAAGCACAGAGGATGACCTAGAGGCCAGTTTTGTAGGCTGTACCCAAGTTGGTGCAGAAACAGGAGAAGGGGGAGACCGAAGAAACAAAGTGCTACCAGAAGGCAAAGAAAGGGTTCCTGGTTTTAGAGCTCAACAGCAACAACAGAGGAGCAGATGCCGCGTTTTCCTGCCAACAAGGGGGGAGGAGTTAGGCAGTCCACGTGGGACCAGAGAAGACAGGGAACTTCCCTGAAACAAAGGGAGTTTTGGCAGCTGCTTGGAAATATTCCTTGAAGTCCCCATCCCAAGGGAGACTAACAACATTTGGCTCCAGTTATAGCCATTAACCCAGGAAATGAGTGAGGGGAAAGCCCCCACATCTATTAGGAGGAATGGAGAGAGAGAAAGTCAGAGTCCCCTTTGCTAGGAATGGTCTTTGTATCCTCCCACAACTTGGGTTTACCAGGAGGAGGCTTATTTAGATAATTATCATCCAATATGTCAGGAGGGGGGTTACTATCCAGACATATTTGGGCAAATGCATTCTGCAAGAGGCCCTTAAGTTGGGGTCTTGGTGTAGAGCAATGAAGGTACCCTAGGTCTATTTGCCCTACCTCTGCTGAGGAGATCTAACACATAGATCCCACTGAGGCTATGCAGTGTTACAGGAGCTCAGTCATTTCCTAAGTTTTGCAACACAATTTGTTTCCAGTGGGTTAAAAGGCACTCCAAGGTAGAGTCCTTGGGAACTGAATAAGCCTACTGAAGTCATGCTCCCAAAAAGGTAAAGAGGTTCCATTACCAGATCCCCCCTCCATCTGACTCCTGGCTGGCATCCCATGCAGGATATATCAGAGGTTCCCATGTGTCAAAAGTGACTGCAGGCATCCCTCAAGCAAGACATTGCTATTGATCACAATCGTGCCTTCCCATGAAGGCATTCCTGCCATACATAGAAGGCCCTGGAGGGATGCTGGTGTCCTAGGCAACAGTTAGGTGCCTGATAAATGGACTGAAATACCGTGCCACACCGTGCCATCATCTGCCCTGAAGGTTGCATACTGCCCAGCCATTTTAACCCATGGAAAATACTATAAAAGTTTTACAAGGGGAAATTACATAATTTGTAGCTTTAAGCAGTTAGTACAGGATACTGATAAGAAACAGTAAAGACTGAAATCCATCATGGTCTATGTGACAATCCAACACACGTGGTCATGACAGCCAACTTCTCTAAGAAATGGTCCCTGGTTGGGTTTTAATTCAAATGTATACTGGTTTTGGCCAGCTCCTAGCGTAGGTCCTTTGGCCAGAAGCATCTAGACCAGGAATGAGGAGGGGATCACATTAGATCAATCAGGAGGAAACTTCACATTGGAGTCTTAAGATTAGCATCCATCCTGGTGATGGGTGGATATCCTGTGCCCAAGACAGACAACTTTGTATAAGAACAGGAATAAAGAGAGGACTTCAGGTTTCTGGGTCTTATTACCATTCTGGCCAGGGTACTCACTTCCTGCCAAAAGGCAGATATTCTCCTCCCCATAAAGCAGCCATGGGCTAGAGGATTACAGCTTGAGTAATGGACATGAAAGTGTTCCAGTAAGACCATACTCATTGAAAAGCCCCTGAAATGAGAGTAAAGGAAGAGGAGAGAAAGTACTAACCAAATTTGCACCAAAGCTCAGAGTCCAGATGTAAAGACTCAAAACCCCATGTTCGGGTGCCAAATAAGTGAGGTTCAGTGGGGGTGGGGCCGGAGCCAATGACCAAGAAATAATTCTTGAGACATCTTCGGTGCAAGATGTTGGTTTATTAAAGCACAAGGATGGGACTCCTGGGCCTAAAGAGCTGCCACATGTGGGTTCTGGCAGGCAGCTGATTATAGACTAAGGGGTTGGGGGAAGTTTCAATAGAGGATTTGCCTCTGTCAGGTTAAGATTGTTGTCCCCGCTAGCAAAGTATTAACATTAAGGTAGTTGGGAGATTTCTGGAAGAATGGCACAAAGTCCCACTCAGCGGAGGGAGACAGGGGTGTCGCAGGGTGTCAGCTTCTGCTTTGTCCTCAGCTTGCCTTCTGTTTCCACATCACTATGATGTTTGGGAAGTAAGTATTCATGGGTAAGGGAATAGTTTAGCAATGTTTATAAGCATTGTCTTACTTTGTACAGGAGGCTGAGTTGAGCATTTTTAAATACTATTTCAGACCTGTCTTATAGCACACTCTGAACATACCAGAGCCTGAATCAATTTTAAAAAGATAGTTCTTTCAGTAACTTTAATATCAGAAAAATATTATAATATCTCTTCCTAGGGATCTTTGAGTATCCTACTCAGGGGTCCTCCACTCCTAATGATCATGATGCACAGAGATAAAAAGGCTGGCTGAATTCATTCCAGTTAACCACACAAAAAAATCTGTGTCGTGAGAGAACAGGGTCTGAATTGGTTCACTGCAACCTTCCCACGGGGGCTGGGAGAGACAGGCAGGAGGAGGGTGGCTTTGCCTGCACCCCAGAGCAGATCCAGCCCCTCTAAACTGTGTTCTATGTCCCACCTAGCCCCCCAATCATCCTTGCATTGCAACGTGTGTGTACCAGTCTCCTGTGATAGCAGGTACAGAACATATGTGGTGATCCTACCCCTGATGGCATCCCTAGAAGTAGAAGCCAGAAGACCCCACAGTGCAGATGGGGAGCCTGGGGAGGCCCTGAGAGGCACGGGGTCTGTCCAGGGTCACTGCCCTGTGCACAAGCAGGGACTCAGTCTGAGCCCAGCTCTGTGTCCTCACAGAAGGGACACCATCTGCATCCAGGACCCATAGGGGCTGTGGGTGGACTGTGTGGGTAGGTATCACTGTATGGACAGGGCATGGGTAGAGGGTGAGCATAGAGCACCTGGGGGAGGGGTAGAGCATAGAGCACTTGGGGACTCTGGTGTGAGGAGGAAGTCTGGTAAGCAGACCTCAGGCAATGGTGACATCACTTCCCTGACAACAGAGCCCAACAGAACTTGGAATCCAGGTAACCAGGCACCCACATTCCAGAGACAGACCCCTGCCCAGCTCATTTCTTTGGAGAGCCTTGAAGAAACAACATGTTCTCATGTTGCATCCCAAAGTCTGGAGGCTGGAAGCAGAAGAAAGCCCGCCCTGCTAACACTTTCCTTTGCTGGGGATGTCATGTCAGGGCTCCCAGTCACCTCTGGCCATTTGGCTGGAAGGGCCAAAGGTGACCCAGGGAGGCCCAGAGGCAGCCACCCAGCCCCACATGCTCTGATCAACCTGTGCAACCCCAGGTCCCCTCCCTGTGTGTGTGTGTAATTGTGTGTGTGGAAAGAGGCCTCATGTAGGGTAGGGAGGCCATGAGCAGGAGCAGGCTGATGAGGGGTCAGATGCTTGGTGGGGGGTTCATGTTCATACCCTAGGTCCAGGCTGGTTAGGGAATGTGGTGTGCGACACTGCGCCCTTCTGTCCAGAGTTTATCCTGAGAGCCCTGCAGGGATGAGTCACTGTCCTGGGTGCAGGGCTGTGCATGCACAGATCTGTGTCTGATCTGGGACCAGCAGGGGGACTGGGCAGGAGGATGGTGGGGACAGCTGGGCAGGACCGTGATGCATCCAGGCCAGATACTGGTCCCTATCTTTGCAGAAGGCCACAGATTATGAGAGGAGGCTTGTGGACACACACTCCTCCCGACACAGGAGTCCCCAGTCCTGGAAAGGCCTCCAACAACCACCCGGCCACTGTGCCTGGATGTACTACACGGGACTGCGGCCCTGGACCTGGAGCCCATGGAGGCTGAGCCCAAGGGTGAGAAGGCTGGGACTAGATGCCTGTGGGTGTGTAGGGATGGGTCAGTGCTGAGCCCCACAGGGAGGAGTCACCAGAGTCTCTTGTGGGGCCAGGATCAATGGCTGGGCTCAGAGCATCTAGGGGGTGGACTGCAGTCGAGGAGACTTCCCAGTGAGTGTTCCCTCCTGGCTGCAGCTTCTCTGGAAGGCCCTGGGCAGTGCTCTGTCTCTGCAAAGTCACAGGGAGAGGCAGGCACGAGGGTGAGATTTCTTCTTGCAGCTGCTCCAGCTGAGGAGCTAGAGCCAACTGCAACTTCAGCAGCTCAGGAGTGGGGGACGGTGCCTGCAGTGACGTCAACAGGAGACCAGGAGCCAGCAGGTGACCTGGTACCTGCCCCCAGAGAAGCTGATGCTGTTGAGGAAGAGCAGGCACCTGCCACTGCACCCGCCCCTGCTCCTGCTCCTCCTGTCCCAGCCCCTGCTCCAGACACTCCCCTTTTCCCTGCTGCTGCCCCTGCCAGAGCTGTTCCCACTTCCCCTGCCCCTGCTTGTGCTCCTGTTTTTACCCCTGACCCAGATCCTCCCATGATCCTGCCCCTTCCCCTGCCCCTGTTCCTGCCCCAGACCCAGATCCTGCCCCAGCTCCTACCCCTTGCTCCTGCCTGCGATTCTGTTCTTGTCTCTGGCCCAGCTTCTGCCCTGGATCCTGCACTAGCCACTACTGCTGACCCTGTCCTCCTCCTGTCTCCTGTCCCTGTTCCTGCTCTTGCATCTCTTCCTGCTCCTGTCCCTGCCCCTATCCCAACCCCCATCCCTACTCCTCCTCCTGTGGGGCTCCCAGAGCCACATTCAGGGCTCACAGCCCTGCAGGGAGAGATTCCTGTACAATTACCGTTAGTTCTAGCCCCTGACCTTGATGCCCTGCCAGAATGTGTTGTCCCCTCCCCCTATGTTCTTTCTCTCTGGTACATATTAACTGTTACAGTGGCTTTCCATGTCCTCTATGCTGTTTATCATTTGTTTTAAATAAAAGTACTTGTTTTCAGTTGAACGCGTTGGGAGCATTGAGTTTATTTCCAGTGTTGTGCCCTCACACCGCAGAACATCGCTGCGGGATATCTCCTTGCCCAAATGAGACCCTGAACCAAAAGCCCTCCCTGCCCATTTCTCCTCCAGCTCAGGCTCTGGCAACCCCTATGCTGTTTCTCTCTCTTCCTTCACCTATTCTGGATGCTTCCTGTACGTGGAATCAGGCCATAGGTGCCTTTGTGTCTGCCCCTCTATTTTCAAAGGGGACTCTGGTTTGTTTGGTTTTTTGTTTGTCCATTTGTTTATTTGACAGAGAATTCCTCCCCCCCCCTTTTTTTTTTTGATACTGGAATGCTGATGGATTACAGATGAGATGTAATCATAGAAGCCCCTTTAGGAATCATGGACACAATCTCAGGGCCGAGACCCATGTTCCTGTTAGGACACCACAACCTGACCCCAGACAGGACATGGCTGGTTCCTCCTGTGGCCCACACAGAAACCAGAGAAATGCAGAAAGCTGGATGATATACCACAGAGGGAAAACGCATCACTCACAACCCAAGGCCAGAGAAATGTTTCCCCTGTCTCTGGTCCAAATCATGCTCTAAGTCATGGGGTTCCACAGGGACAGAGACCAAACACATGCAAATCCAAGGGGGAGGTTAGGCATGTGGGGAGTATGTGTCAGAGATCTGGGAGCTCCCAGGGAAGGACTCTGGAAAAGGAAACCCTATGCAGGCAATACTGGTCACCCTCAGACTGGCAGGTGTCTGGTCTGGGGACTGGCAGCCCTGAGGAGGATGTGAGGAGGCAGAGGTCCAAAGCAGGCCCCCTGGAGAGAAGCATGACAGGCACCCCAGTCTCGAAGAGCAGTGAACACCACCCAACCTAGGCTGCAGGTGCACCCATCACCTACCCATGCTTGTCCTGGGACTCACACCCGGAAACTCTGGCGCGGTTTTTCAGATATTTTTTTCAGGAGTGTTCAGCACAGCAGTGGTGGACCGAGCAGGGAATGACACAACGCTAATGCCCAAGGAGATGGATGGGATACTCTGTCTCAGTCCTCGTAATAGAATGCCCTGAAGTGACTTTCCAGTGCCTTCTGGGGCACAGGATTTGGAAAGCCCCTCCTGAGACCCTCTCCTGCCATCCCATCCCGGGAGCATTCAGAATTGTTTGAGGGGAGGTGGGGAGGACCCAAGATGAGAGAGGGCCAAGGAGAAGGAAGGTCGGCACTGTGAGGACAGATGGACGTGCCCTGAGCCACCATCCAGATCCCGGGCTGTGATGCCCTTGGACCTCACCCCAAATAATGGCTCCTGATGTATGGACTGGACTCCTGCTCTTTCACTCCCTCCTTCTCTACCTTTTATTCACGCCATCATTCATTCACCCCTCTTCCCCTCCACGCCTCCCTTTCCTTTCCCACTGGATCTTCCTCCCGCCCATCCTCCCAACTCTCATCCTACCTCTCTCTCCTCCCTCCCTCCCTCCCTCCCTGCTGTCCTTCCTCCCATCCCTCTTCCCCTCTCATCCTCCCTCCCATCCTTCCTCCCTCCTCCCTCTCTCCAATCCTCATTCCCTCATGCCCTCCCTCATTCAGCAGAAAATCTGGGATCCCATCTCTATACTGAGCACTGGGCCACATCAGTGAGTACCCCCAACGCAAGTGGTCATGTCCACTGTGGGAGGTGACAGGGGGCAGTCCTCAGAGTTAACAGGGGTGATGAGCACCAGGAACCTGCTCCTGAAAACAGAGTCCAGTTGAACAAAGAAAAGATGCCCCTTGGCTGGGTGCCACATCCCACACTGCGTTCCATGAGGCTCATTTTCTGTGCAAGGCCTGTGTGCTCCCTCTGAGGTCACTTGCCAACTCCCTTGCAGTGGCCTGCATCTTCCTGCCCTGGGTCACCTCTGACAGGTCTGTGAGGCCAGCCCATGTCACAGGCATGGAAGCACAAGTCCAGAAGGTCCAGATGACCTGTTCCCATTCCCAGACCTGTTCCAATTCCCATTCCCAGGATCCTGGCACAAGAGTGGTCCCTGAGCAGAGGAGGAGTTGGGCCCAGAGAGCCTGAGGGAGGACATGGCACAGTGAGCCCACAAGAAGAGGGGGAGCACCGTGGGGTCAAGCAGGCTCAAGCCTGCTGGAGACCATGTCCCACCTGCACTGGATCTGTCCCCAGGGCTGGAGATCATCAGGATACCCACCTACCCACTGCAGGCTGGCAGTGACTGGCCTGCAAGAGGCACTGCTGGAGCAGGAAAGAGCCCTCCACAGAGAGGAGGGGGCAGGTGCTCCTCCAGCAGCAAATGTGCTGGGGCAGGCTGAGGGGCATGAGTGGACAGCACTGTCTGCAGCTGGGGTCTCCCCACAGAACCCCTCCTGAGGCTCAGCACAAGCTTGTGCAGATGGCCTTTGTCCCCAAATACAAATCTGTCCTAGGACCTTCCCTCAAGCACTGACTCTCAATCCTTTGTACTCAGCTCAAGTGCAAGAAATGGCCAATAGTTTAGATGGTGTTGGATGCACAGAGACATGTGATTTTCTGGCCCATGCTGTAACATTGCTGGCATTTTAAAGATCTCAGGGCTTTGATACAAAAATGGTAGGATGCCGCGGACCCCAGACAACTTTTTGGAAACCTGCCTCTGTGCCTTGCAGCTCTCCCATCCAACCAGCTCCGCTCAAAATCCCTCCAGGCCACAGACCCACAGTCTTGGGTCCTCAAATGGCCGATGATGTACCTTCAAAAAGCGATCCAGGGGGTTGCCTGGGTGGCTAAGTGGGTTAAATCCTCTGCCTTCTGCTCAGGTCATGATCCCACGGTCCTGGGATCTTGCCCCGCATCGGGCTCTCTGCGCAGCAGGGAGCCTGCTTCCTCCTCTCTCTCTGCCTGCCTCTCTGTCTACTTGTGATCTCTGTCTGTCAAATCTTAAAAAAAAAAAAAAAAAAAAGTGATCCAGGTGGGGCAGCAGGACACACAGCGGACTCCAGCAAATCCCTCTCCCAGAAAGTGAGGACTGGACAAACTGTCCTAAAACAGCCAAGTCAGTGTTCCAGGAAGACACCAGAGGCTCAGGAGTAATTGAGGAGCATCTGAAAGGCAGTTAGGGGCAGTGAGAATCTCAGGTGGTTTTGCCTAGGGTCAGCTCCCGTCCCCAAAAACCCTCAGTGTCATGGCTCTACTGAGGGATGGGGGAAGGACCATGCCTGGAGGACCCTGGGCTCCACTGTCAGAGGTCGCCAACTTGATCTTGCACAGGTGGGGAAACCTGGACACACCCCACAGAATTTCTAGAAATTGTAGCCATCTCAATGGTGAGGTCAGCTGGCCTGGTCAGTCAACCTTCTAGCTGCCTGAGTTAGGATGGAACCATGGGCCAGCACACTAGCCACAAATGGGAGAGGGAGAACCAGTTCTTCATTTCAATAGTTTCTGAGTTACTGGTTTGTTCCTATGGTTAGTATACCTCACAAGGCCTTAAAATGTTCTCAACATGTTCTCTGCCAGAGAGGTTCTTGAAAAACCTCTGCTTTATAGGTAAAATCATCTGGAATTGACCTTGGTTGGCAGAGCCATGGTGGGAAAAGTATAGAGCATTCCCAAAATACTAAAAATAGAGCTCCTGTATGATCCCACTACCAGGTATGCATTTCCAGGAAATGAAGTCAGTTTCTCAAAGTAAGATCTGCACACTCTCACCCAATCTCCTTGAGGAGCGGCAGCCACAGCCACCCTTAGCAAGAAGGCACTCATGTGATAAGTTGAAGGCAACCCTCCCCTTGAGGCAGGTGTCTCCTGGGCCAAGCGGCTATCCCAGAGCTGGGAGGTCTCCACAACAGCCCATTCAATGTCCTGGATACTAGGAGGAGATGGAGTACAGCACCAGGCCAGTGAAGGTAAATACACACTACCCCAAATTTGGCCCCTTGGCAAACTAAATATAGAAACTGAAAGAATTTTGCATAGAAAAAAAGCAGAAAGGTCCTTCTGATCTCCCAGCCACCAGCCCTTCTTCCCTGAAGCAGGTCAGAATACTCCCAATGGGGCACTTTCTCTGCCCAGACCACAGGGAGGACAGGCTTATCACCTAGAGTCAAGGAATTTAGGGCCACAAAGGCTATAGGAACAAACCTGGTTAAATTAACCTTTATCTTCCTAGTTACCTCTTTATCATTTACTAGCCCCAGTCCAAATCCCTGTGTCTCCCAATTCTTCACATATTGATTCCTTCTTTTTCTAAAATGCAGAAGATCTGTCTGCTCCAGTCACCTCTTCTGGTCTCCATGTTCATATGAGGCTCCCACCAAAAAAATCAATACACTTGGCCAGCATTTCTCCTGTTCATCTGTCTTTGTCAATTTCCAGACCCAGCCAGGGACCTTAAGAGGAGTTGAAGGAAACTTTCCTCTCTTGCAGCCCTGGACAGGGGGTGGTGGTAGTGGGGGATAGGAAAACCCATCCCACTTTCCTGACCTTGGTTAAAACTGCTCTCTGCTGGGAAGAAGCAAAGGGCTGATCATGGCTGGTGGAGCCAGGAAGAGGTAGGTGGAACTTGTAGGAAGCTACCTGACCCCCAGCGGGGGGACTTGGCCCCACTGACAAGTCCAGGGTGTGACGATGAATATTATCATGGAAGCATCCTGTGTGGCAAACCTTCCCCACACCAGGCTTCATTATGGCTGCTCACTGTAGTTGCTACTGTTGGCTTAGTGGCTTTCCTGAACTAACTTGGTCAAGTCTGTGCTCTTTGCTGTGTGTGAGCACTGAATCCTGTGCAGACAGGTCACCCATGTTTCTGAGATATTGTTACAGATTGAATATCCCCACAACCTCCTCCTCATGTTTGAATAATCTGCTCGAGTGGCTCATGGAACTCAGAGAAACACGTTACTTACCAGATGACCAGTTCATTAAAAGGACAGAACTCAGGGCCAGGCAGCTAGAAGCAATGAGCAGGGCAAAGTGTGTAGCAGAGGCTCAGAGCTCCTCTGCTCTCAGAGTGAAAGAAGCCTTTACCCACCTGCACTCTGACCTTTGTCTGTACTTTCAAACTGATGACGTCCTTCATTCAGGCTCATCTGTTAACTCAAGTCAAAGACCCAGCAGGGACCAAAAGGACCCCTCAAGCAATAACCACTCCTAGATGCCAGCAAGACCCTGCATGATGGACCCAAGGTAATGATTGACCAGTACTTTAGTGACCTCTAGCACCTGTCCACCAAACTTTGTCCTAGATTTTCCTCATATAAAAGCCCAGGGTGTTTTCAGCATCTTGAGACCATGCCAGTTCTCTGAGTTCCGGTGTTGGCTGAACTGAAATAAATTCCTTTCCTGTGTCACCACCACTCGTCTCTCTGCCTTTCACTCTGTGACACTGTCAATAGTGTAATGTTGCAAGTCAAATACCAATTCTTCTCCTCCCCAGGGTTCACTGCTGCTTCTTCTCTCACTGCAGTTCTGCTGTTGGCTTAGTGACATTTCTGAACTGATTTTGTCAAATCTGTGTCCCTTGTCCTGTGTGGCCACAGAAGTGTCTGGTCTGTGAATATAGTGGTCAATGATGATTACACGAGATTTCCTTAAATATCTGGAACTGCCCTCCTTCTGAAATAAATAAATAAATAAATAAATAAACAAACTAAGCAAAACAACTTCAGCCCTTGCAGATGGGGAGGAGGGCTCTGTGTGGGGGGGTGTTGGTATACACCTTCAGCACAGCCAGGTTTCTTAGCATTCCACTTGGCCTTCACTTCCTACTTGCCAAGTCTGACAATCACCAGAGGGCAGAGCCTAGGGCCTTCTCAGGTCGGCCCTGAGCAGGCACCCAGCCCATGCATGCAGTGTCCCAGGGGCTTGGGAATAGTTCAGAGCTTCCAGGCCTTTCTTCCCCAGAACTCCTCACCACTCATCCTTTCTTCCAGTGATTCTGCTTGGTTTCTATTTCCCCCAACTCTTATCCATTACCTTAAGCAGCAGAGACTTACATACGCCTTTAAATGGTTTGAACATCGAATGTCCTCCTGTAGACACCTCACTACTTGGAGAGTTGGTGGAAAGCAACAAGTCACAGAGACATCCAAGGGTCTGGACCTGGTGTTTCCCTCTCCTGAGATGGGGACACCTGTGAGAGGAGCAGGTAGCCAGCTGGTGTGGGGAGGTGTAGGCACCTGATGTGGACAGGACAGATGGGGTAGGTGAGGCCTGAGACCCTCACATTATGCTCATGGCATCTGGACTGAACTGGTATTCAAAGCTGCAGATTGGTTGGGATCATCTTCAGGCTGAGGAAGAAAATGAGGGGAGCAGAGGGGACTGAGGAGGCTCAACTTAGACAGGAGAGGGCCGAGAGATTCCTTTGAGGCAAAAGTTTGTCAGGTCTAGGGTCATGGGGACAGAGCTTGAGGCCACTGTGCATGTGAAATAAGCCAGTCCCTAAAGGACTGATACTGGAGGACCCCATTTGTGAGGGATGGAGAGCATTCCAACTTATAGAGGTGGAAGGAGTTGTTGGGTGCTGGGGCTGGAGACAGGGAATAGGGGATTCAGGTCTAATTGGTAGAGGCTCAGTTTGGGATGATGAAGAACTGGTGGTGATGGATGGAGGTGGCAGGTGCAGAACAGTGAATGTACTTATTGCCACTGAACTCTACTCTGAAACAGGTTTAACAGTATGAGTCATATGTCAGTTACACCTCAATAGGACAGAAGTGCATCAGGAGGATGGGGTGAGTCAAGAGGATGGGGCTATCACAAGTCCCAGGAGGGCAGGGGTCCTGTATCTTAGTTCTCTCTCTCATGTTCTGCCCAATGCTAGGGACTGAGCTCACAGTAGGCACTCAGTAAATGCTTACTGAGACACAGTGCAGACAGATGAGGGCAAAGTACAGACCCACCAGTGGGCACCAAGGAATCTCAACAAGATGAGCATCCAGACTGAGTGAGTGCCCACATTTCACAAATACCAGCACAGAAATTAACCACTTAAAACAAAGGCAGGTGACCATAAGATGTATTACAAATCAGTAACCATCAAAACAGTATGGTACTGGCACAAAAACAGACACATAGATTCATGAGACAGAATAGAGAGCCCAGAAATAGACCCTCAACTCTACTGTCAACTAATCTTCAACAAAGCAGGACAGAATATCCAATGGAAGAAAGATAATCTCTTCAATAAATGGTTCTGGGGACACAGGATAGCCACATGCAAAAGAATGAAACTGGACCATTTCCTTATACAATACACAAAAATAGATTCCAAATGGATGAAAGACCTCAAGGTGAGACAGGAATTTATCCAAATCCCTGAGGAAAACAGAGGCAGCAACCTCTTTGACCTCAGTCACAGCAATTTCTTGCGAGACATGTCTCCAAAGGCAAGGAAGAAAAAAAGCAAAACATGAACTCTTGGGACTTCATCAAGATAGAAAGCTTTTTCACAGCAAGGAAACAGTCAACAAAACCAAAAGACAACCAACAGAATGAGAGAAGATACTTGCAAATGACATATCAGATAAAGGGCTAGTATTCAAAATCTAGAAAGAACTTATCAAACTCACCACCCACAGAACAAATAATCCAATGAAGAAATAAGCAGAAGACATGAGCAGATATTTCTCCAAAGAAGATATGTTGGCATCATGGAGTTCCCACGGGGCTAGAAGTCAGGGATGCTGACATTACAACCCTCTGCCTATGAATGTCAGGACGCATGATATCCCAGTATCACCTAGAGGTCAATATTCCACGAGTGCCATCCAACACTCACCATGAAGTCTGTTCAACTGGCAATTTAATGTGCATTTTTATTTATATACCTCCAAGGGTGCCTGGGTGGCTCAGTCTTTAATTGCCTGCCTTTGGCTCAGGTCTTGATCCCAGAGCCCTGGGATCAAGCCCAATGTGAAGCCAGCTTCTCCCTCTTCCACTCTCCGGCTTGTGCTCCATATTTCTCTCTCTCTGTGTCAAATAAATTAGTGTAATGTAATTAATTAATTAATTAATTAAAATCTTAATAAAAAGAAAAAGACAAGCCCTTTCCCCGACCTCTGAGACACCAGTAGGTACTATGTCACTGTTCTGTTGCAAACACTCTTTCCCCACCCTAAGTTCCCCTTCCCCAGCTGCAATAGTCTTTTCAAATCAGGCCTCTCCTCACCTTCTGGACTTGAATTCTATGTGACACACTGCCTAGAGATAAAGTTTCTAATATATTTTAGAAGTATATTTCTCCTCAGTCATATGTGCTTTTATTTATGATTTGTTTCTTCTGGATATTAAGTGCTCCTCCCTGAGTCAGAAGCCACCTGGGCAGAGAGGTAAGGCCTTTAAGGGTATTGACAGCTTCCCACATACCATGGGTTCAACCAGAGATTACTAGACCAGAGGGCTTCCCTATGCAAACACCTCCAGATGAGCAATTCTAGTCTAAAATCTTATTCACTTCAGAATCTTCTGGCTAGTTTCTGGGGCTGTTTAACTCATTTCCAGCTAATGCCTGAGGTGGCGGTACATAACAAAAGAAAAAGAAAGAGTAGATCAAACTCAACTATCCAATTAGGTCACAGTGAGTTAAAAGTCTGTCCAACTCCAAAGAGCATCTTTGCCAGATTTTCCCTGGACTGACCCAAATGAAAGGTTTGCAATGGTTGACAAACCATCAGCTTTGCACTCTTGAAAACATTTATGTCATCATCCAAGTTTCGATAACATCATTTTGAAAAACAAAAGTAAGGATATGCAGGCTGGCAAACAATCTCTTCTGACTTGTGAATTTTTAGAAACAGGTGAAGTCACACGTCAGTTAAAAACTTACAGATCGCATTTCATTAGGAACAGTTAGGGAAATGTGCCCTGAAACCTAACGTCCGGGTGAACTAACATCGGTGGTCAGAGGGGGCTGGCCTCGCGCTCACCGTCACGGTTCCCAGCCTCACAAGTGTACTCAGAAATGTTTGACCACAGGCTCCAGGGGAGGAGGTCTCCAAGGGCAGCACCTGGTGTGAATATTCTCAACACCGCTGATGTCCAGCTCCCAGGGGAACTCCGCTTGGCCCTGCGGAGAAACCGTCAGCAGTACACCCTGAAGGTGCAACAGATGTACATAATGTTAGAGTGCGGAACAGTAAAATGTGGGGAAATCATTAGGAGGTGATGCTTTTGGAGTACAGCTTTTGGGTTTATTTCACTGTGAATTTATATCATTTACTTTTTAATAAAAGCTGGGTGAAATAAATGGGTTTTGCAAAATTCCTGGACACATAGTGTGTGTCACAAGCTGGAAGCCATGTACACCCGTGAGTGCAGGATCCGCCCTCCCCGTGGCTGCAGCCAGCAGGACCAGGTAACGTTATTTAAGGCAGAAGTTATTTGGCTCATAGAGCTTTAGGGATTTGAGCCACTGACAAGCACATGCTAGCTGTGGTGGATTTTGTGATGGCCCCCAAAAGATCTGTCCACCTGAAACCTGTGAACACCAAAAGGTGTCAAAACCTTATTTGCCAAAAGGTTCTTTGCAGCTGTAATGATGTCAAGGGTCTCCAGATGAGAACCCCATGGATTATTGGGTGGGCCGCAAATGCGAAGACACAGACCCCAACACACAGAGACTCAGGCAAGGCGGCCACGTGACCACGGAGGCAGAGACTGCAGTCATCCACCTACAGACAAAGGGATGCCAAGATTTGCCAGCAGCCACCAGGAGGGAGGAGGGAGACATGGAACAGTTTTCCCTCAGAAGCTCCAGGAAAAACCATCCCCTTTATTTTGGATGTATGACCCCCAGGAGTATGAGAAAATAATCTTCTGTTGCTTGAGGCCGGCAGGGTTGTGGTAATGTATTGTGACAGCTGTAGGAATGAATACCCTATCCATGACAGTGAGTCCTGGTCAAACTGGGCTCAGAGAATGAAACTTACCAGATTTTACAAGCTGTGAAATAATAATTTGGAAAATCATGCAACACTGTAAACATGAACAGTAATGGAGGAGGCAGGTGAAATTTCAAGAGAAAGACAGGCTACCACAGCTACTCTTCATTCCAAAAAGTCACCTCCTATCACAGCAATCCTTCTTGGTCAGGCAAGGCCAGACTTTCTGGGAACTCAGACAGCTTGGAAAGTACCAATGGCCAGGATTACTTTGCCAGGTCAGGGAAACACATGCTCTTACATTTCTCAGCTATGGCCTTCTTTTCATCTCAAGATTGTCTGCTCCTTTTTTTTTAATTTATTTTTTATTTATTTTCAGCATAACAGTATTCATTATTTTTGCACCACACCCAGTGCTCCATGCAATACATGCCCTCCTTAATACCCACCACCTGGTACCCCGACCTCCCACCCCCTGCCCCTTCAAAACCCTCAGATTGTTTTTCAGAGTCCATAGTCTCTCATGGTTCACCTTCCCTTCCAATTACCCCAACTCCCTTCTCCTTTCTCCCCATGTCCTCCATGCTATTTGTTATGCTCCACAAATAAGTGAAACCATACGATAATTGACTCTCTCTGCTTGACTTATTTCACTCAGCATAATCTCTTCCAGTCCTGTCCATGTTGTTACAAAAGTTGGGTATTCATCCTTTCTGATGGAGGCATAATACTCCATAGTGTATATGGACCACATCTTCCTTATCCATTCGTCCGTTGAAGGGCATCTTCGTTCTTTCCACAGTTTGGCAACTGTGGCCATTGCTGCTATAAACATTGGGGTACAGATGGCCCTTCTTTTCACTTCTCCCATGAAGACATACAAATGGCTATTAGACACATGAAAAAATGTTCATCCTCACTAGCCATCAGGGAGATTCAAATTAAAACCACATTGAGATATCACCTCACACCAATTAGAATGGCCAAAATTAGCAAGACAGGAAACAACATGTGTCTGCTCCTTTTTAACAGAATATGCAATACTGGGACGGGATGGGGGTACTAATTAAGGGGAAAAAAACACATCGTATATGAACATCTGAGAGACTAGAGAAAGTGTAGCAGATATGAAAATTTCCCATTGATTATGCTTATTAGTGTGACCACATAATTTGTGGGTCCCAGTGCAAAATTTCCAAACAATCACAGCAAAGCATTAAAGCAAGGGGGGGCACTTCTAAGCATAAGGTCTTGGGCAGGTGCAGAAGTCACAGGACCCTGGATCCAACCTTATTAATGGAATATCAAGCCTGGTTACTATAGATTAGAAATGTTTATTCTTGAACCAAATACATGACTGAAAATTTTTTCAAAGTCCTTATTTACGTCTAGAAATGCCTAGCCATGCATTTGTTGCAAATAAATACTAATATGCATTAACTATTTTTTTCCCGTAAATGTTTATATAAGCTTTATTCACAATCACCCAAAAGTGGAAACAAACCCAAGTATCTTTCACTGGATGAATGTAAAACAAAATCCACACAGCGGCACACCACCCAAAAGCAACAACAATCGCTACAACTCAAACAAATGTCCTCTCTGGAACATTAAAAGGGGACAGAACCCAGTGACCTGGGGTTGTTTTGGTAAGACCCATCTAAAAGGCCCCAGAAGCCAGATGAAGGACTCCTGAAAAGCAATCCAAAAGTCAGAGAGGGTCATGTCCTCAACTACCTGCAATGTTCTACTCATTTTTCCAGAGACATCTGCATCTTCAGTAAAGCACATCCTCCTCCAGAGTGTGGGCAACCCACCAGTAGCTGGGATGTTCCCTCTGCTATTTAGGATTCATGATTCACTAGAGGGTAGGTAGCCCAGAGCTTCAGGAGGGAACCCCATCCCACCAACACTCAACCTCTGGCCCCAGAACTCTGAGAGGATAAATTTCAGATGTTTTCAGCCACCTGGTCTGTGGTGCTTTGTTTCCCAGGAAGCCCACTTACCCTCTACTCTTTCATGCAACCATATCTCAGTGCAAGCAAATAAGAGGGACAGTGTCCTGGAGCAGCCTCAAATTTACTCCTTTAAATGTTAATCAGTGATAATTTACTGTGATGCATGTCACAACCAATCACAATGCACCAAGCAACCCATGTCTTGCGCTAGGAGCTGTCAATCCTACATAACACTGTGACTTTATACGGAAATGGAGCACTATGGAAGCCACATGGCTCACTGAAGGTGACACTTCAGGTTGACTGCGCCCCTCATCACACCTGACCCACCACATTCTAGCCAAGTTCCTTGAACACAGGTCAAAAAAGACAATCCCAGGAAGGTGGAGACAACACATTGTTACTCATTATCTGTCCCCAAATATCACTCTCTGGTTCCGGTTTAAATCATTTTGTGCAGGCTGGGGGAACACTGAAACTTCCTTTCATATTCCTTTCATTTCCTATTCTGCTCATACCTTTGACTCTGAAGCTGATAAAGTGATTCACTTTGGCTGCTGGACTCAGTGCGTGGGGTCAAGACATGACCCGATATCCTGTGTCAGGCTTAGATCTCAGGCAGGAAAGGAAGAGCATCAGCGCTGTGATGTTGGTCTTAGAAGACTCAGATTTACTTTCAGATCCTCCTTGGATGGAAAGACCAATGGTGAATTTTTCAGGAAGCCTGTAATATAATTTTGAAGTGAGTGATTTCTGTGCACCTCAAATAAGAACCTAATACAGGGGAGGACAAGATGGCAGGGAAGTAGGAGGAGGCGCCTTTTAAACCTGTATGTACCCTAAAGTGAGCTGATTACCAACCAAAGAACTCCGATCACCCATGAAATCAGCCTGAGATCAGAATTATACACGTCTGGATCTCTACAGGGGCAGAAGACGCCAGTGGGCAGGGAAAGCGGAGTGGGAAAGGCGGACTGATATCGGAAGATAAACAAAAGGGCAGGGAGCCACCAGAGGTGACGGTTGGAAAGTAATACCCCAATACGAGCGAGAGTGCCCTGTTTCTGGGGACCAGCGTTAACTTGGAGACTGGTTGAAAGCACTTCAAAAGAGCAAAAGATCACGGGGGAAAATTGTGGGCATCGGGGCGGCTAGGGACAGGGGCTTAAGTCCCCTGTCCCAGGACAGCTTCCCCGGTGCTGAGGCAGAGAGAGTGCAGCGGAGAAACCAGCTTTTGGTCCCTAAGCCACCAGCGCGGCCGAGAACACGTGGGGTCCGGCTCCTGTGAGGGGCTGTGTGCCTCACCAGAGGACAGAACGCACAAGCCCTGCTATACAGCCTGAGATGCGTGCGCCCCTCATTCTCCCCTGAAAGAGGTACACAAAGGCCTGGCCGGTGCTCTTTGACCCGCACGCCATTGTTTTAGAGCCTAAGACGCATGCCCCAAATTCTCCCCTGAAAGAGGTGCGTGAAGGCTCAGCCTGGTGCTTTTGGACCTGCGTGCGTCCCGTTCTCGGAGCCTGAAAAGTGTGCGCGATGCACAGTCTCCCCTTCAGGGGAGTCATCTTTCAAGAGGTGCATGCAAGCCAGGCGCTTTTAGACCCAGAAAGACCAGGCACTCCCAGCCTGAGCTAGCGGGAAAATCTGTGTGTGATCACTGCTTGGAACCTCTCTGGTGGTCTGGAGCTGCCCAGATAGCCACCGCTGCCATGGTTTTTGGTACAAGCAAAAGATCCTGCGTCCCCAGGGACCGCAACTTGGAACCTGCTCTGCCAGTGGCCAAGGGAGAACTTATTTGGGCTCTGCAGCCAGACTGAGGCTTCTCTCTGAGACGGAGGTCAGGATGCAGTTTGTTTTCCTCTAAAACTACAAATACCATCAAAAGCGGTCAAGGTGAGAGAAAAAAAAAAAAAGTGAACAAACATAAAAACAGCCAGAGAACAAAAGCCTGAAAAAAAAAACAGTTTCCTCAGAGCCCACCCCCTTGAGGGGGGCGGGGGGACTTAACTCAGGGAACACCATTGACTGAAAACCCATGTGGCAGTCCCCTCCCCCAGAAAACCAACCAAGAAAGGAGAAAAAAAAAAAAGACTACAAGAGAACAACCACCACTACTTCATAGGACAACGTTTATTTTTAACTCGTTTCCACTATTCTGTTTTTTTTATAGATAATTTTTTAACCTATTTACCATCACAGTGAGATGTCCAGTACATCAAATTCCATAATAACCTTCTAACCTGAACTTTTTGATACATACACCTGTGTTTTTCTTTTGGATTTCTATTTCTTGAATTTTTTTTTTAATTTTAGTTTAGTTTGGTCTAGTTTATTCCTTTTTATTTTTATTTTCTAATATTCCATATAAAGTTAAACTTCAAAGTAATCCCCTTTCCCCAATGATTACTACCCCTTTAGGTAAACCAATTTTTAATCCCCCTTTATCTTAGGAAAGTTCAGTCATTTAACAAAGATATCAAGATACATCCAGGAGGAATCAAAACAACCTTCCTCTCCCACACTGAGAATTTATAACCACTCTCCCAACTTTTTCTTCCACCATTATTTCTGTGTTTTTGTGTTTGTCCTGATAGTATATAAGCCTTACACTTGGGGTTCTTTTTGATGAGGTTCTTCCTTTATTTGCATATATATTTTTTTTCATCTTGTCCTATACTTTTATCAGTCTTTGTGTTTGTCTGTCTTTGTTTGTATACTTCATAAATCTTATCTGGGGCCCATTTGGGCTGAACCTTCTCTTTCATCTTCCCTTTCTTTCCTGTCTTTCTCTCTCTTTCTCTCTCTCTCTCTTTTTTTCTTTTTCTCTTTTTCTTTTATTTTGTCTCTCATATGGGTGGGGAATCCTGATTGTTCAAAAGTGTTCCAGGGTGCACCTTGACTGCACCACGGTCAATACATCCAGCTACATCTGTTCAGTCATCTCTCACCAAAATGACTAGGAAGATAAATGCCCAACAGAAGAAAAATACAGAGGATGGGCCTTCAGCAACAGAGCTAATGTCTATCAACATAGACAATATGTTGGAAAGAGAACTCAGGCTAACAATTATCCAAGCAATAGCTAGGTTGGAGAAAGACATGGGTGACCAAATGGAATTGATTAGGGCCGAACTGAAAACTACCAGAGATCATGTTTTCAATATTAGGGAAGAGCTGAAAATTATCAGGGATGAACTTCACAATGCTCTCAATGAGTTTCAATCTAATCTAAATTCTCTCAAAGCTAGGGTAACTGAGACAGAAGACAGAATTAGGGATCTGGAGGAAAAACAGATAGAGAGAAAGGATCAGGAGGAAGCCTGGAACAAACAGCTTAGAAACCACGAAAACAGAATCAGGGAAAAAAATGATGCCATGAAACATTCCAACGTTAGAATTATTGGAATCCCTGAAGGGGAGAAGAAAGAAATAAGTCTAGAAGATATAGTGGAACAAGTTATTTATGAAAATTTTCCCAATCCCTTGAATGGAACCAGCGTTCATGTACTAGAGGCCGAACGGTATCCACCCAAGATTATACATTCCAAAAAAACATCAAGACGCCTGATAGTCAAATTGAGGAATCATAATTGTAGGTATAATCTCTTGAAAGCCACTAGGACAAAGAGGCGCCTTACTTACAGAGGAAAGCCCATCAGAATAATGTCAGACATGTCCACAGAGACCTGGCAAGCCAGAAAGGACTGGCAAGATATATTCAGGGCATTAAATGAGAAGAACATGCAGCCAAGAATACTTTATCCAGCAAGACTGACATTCAAAATGGATGGAAAGATAAAGAGTTTCCAAGACCTGCAAGGCTTAAAAGACTACACAACCACCAGGCCGACACTGCAGGAAATATTAAGGGGGGTTCTATAAAAGAGGAAAAATCCTAAGACTAGCATTGAACAGAAATATAGAGACAATCTACAGAAAGAAAGACTTAAAGGTAACACGATGTCAATAAAAACGTATCTATCAATAATCACTCTCAATGTGAATGGCCTAAATGCGCCCATAAAATGGCACAGGGTTGCAGATTGGATAAAATGACAGGACCCATCCATATGTTGTCTACAAGAGACCCATTTTGAACCTAAAGATACACGCAGAATGAAAGTAAAGGGATGGAGAAGCATCTTTCATGCCAATGGGCCTCAAAAGAAGGCTGGGGTAGCGATTCTCATATCAGATAAATTAGACTTCAAACTAAAGACTGTAGTCAGAGATACAGAAGGACACTACATCATTCTTAAAGGGACTACCCACCAAGATGATCTAACAATTGTAAATACCTATGCCCCCAATATGGGAGCAGCCAATTACATAAGAAAACTGTTAATCAAGATAAAGAATCAGATTGATATGAATACATTAAAAGTAGGAGATCTTAACACACCTCTCTCAGAAATAGACAGATCATCGAAGCAGAAAATCAATAAAGAAACAAGAGCATTGAATGACACATTGGACCAGATAAACCTCATAGATATATACAGAACATTCCACCCTAAAACAACAGAATACTCATTCTTCTCAAGTGCACATGGAACCTTCTCAAGAATAGACCACATACTGGGTCACAAATCAGGACTCAACCGATACCAAAAGACTGAGATTATTCCCTGCATATTCTCAGATCACAATGCCTTGAAACTGGAGCTCAATCACAAGGAAAAGTTCAGAAGGAACTCAAACACCTGGAAGTTAAAGACCACCTTGCTTAAAAATGCTTGGATCAACCAGGAGATCAAAGAAGACCTGAAACAATTCATAGAAACCAATAAGAATGAAGACACTTCAGCCCAAAACCTATGGGATACAGCAAAATCAGTCCTAAGGGAGAAATATATAGCCATCCAAGCCTCTCTTAAAAAAATTGAAAAATCCAGAACACACCAGCTGTCTCTACA
Source organism: Mustela nigripes (assembly GCF_022355385.1). Lineage (NCBI taxonomy): Eukaryota > Metazoa > Chordata > Mammalia > Carnivora > Mustelidae > Mustela > Mustela nigripes. The sequence goes on along the minus strand of NC_081557.1, from coordinate 111,930,295 downwards.
CCTTAAAGAACTGGAGAATCAACAACAAATCAAACCAACTCCACACATAAGAAGGGAAATCAAGATTAGAGCTGAGATCAATGAGGTAGAAACCAGATATACAGTAGAACGTATCAATGAAACTAGAAGCTGGTTTTTTGAAAGAATCAATAAGATCGATAAACCATTGACCACACTAATCCAAAAGAAAGGAGAGAAAGCCCAAATTCATAAAATTATGAATGAAAAGGGAGAGATCACAACTAACACCAAGGAAGTAGAAACAATCATCAGAAGTTATTATCAACAGTTATATGCCAATAAGCTAAGCAACCTAGATGAAATGGATGCATTCCTGGAAAAATATAAACTCCAAAAATTGAACCAGGAATAAATTGACAACCTGAATAGACTGATATCTAGTAACTAGATTGAAGCAGTGATCAAAAATCTCCCAAAAAACAATAACCCAGGACCTGATGGATTCCCTGGGGAATTCTACCAAACTTTCAAAGAAGAAATAACACCTATTCTCCTGAAGCTGTTTCAAAAAATTGAAGCAGAAGGAAAACTTCCAAACTCTTTCTATGAAGCCAGCATTACCCTGATCCCCAAACCAGGCAAAGACCCTACCAAAAAGGAGAATTTCAGACCAATATCCCTGATGAATACGGATGCTAAGATTCTCAACAAGATCCTAGCAAACATGATCCAACAGCACAATAAAAAGATTATCCACCATGACCAGGTGGGATTCAACCCTGGGCTACAAGGATGGTTCAACATTCGCAAATCAATCAATGTGATAGAACAAATTAATAAGAGAAGAGAGAAGAACCACATGGTCCTCTCAATCGATGCAGAAAAAGCATTTGACAAAATCCAGCATCTGTTCCTGATAAAAATGCTTCAAAGTATAGGGATAGAGGGAACATTCCTGAACTTCATCAAATCTATCTATGAAAGACCCACAGAAAATATCATCCTCAATGGGAAAAAGCTTGCAGCCTTCCCGTTGAGATCAGGAACACGCCAAGGATGCCCACTGTCACCACTCTTGTTGAACATAATATTAGAAGTCCTAGCAACAGCCATCAGACAACAAAGAGAAATAAAAGGTATCCAAATTGGCAATGAAGAAGTCAAACTCTCTCTCTTTGCAGATGACATGATTCTTTATATGAAAAACCCAAAAGACTCCACCCCCAAACTTCTAGAACTCATACAGCAATTCAGCAATGTGGCAGGATACAAAGTCAATGTACAGAAATCAGTGGCTTTCTTATACATTAACAATGAAAATACAGAAAGGGAAATTAGAAAATTGATTCCATTTACTATAGCACCAAGAACCATAAGATACCTGGGAATAAACCTAACCAAAGAGGTAAAGGATCTGTATTCGAGGAACTATAGAACACTCATGAAAGAAATTGAAGAAGACACAAAAAGATGAAAGACCATTCCATGCTCTTGGATCAGAAGAATAAACATTGTTAAAATGTCTATACTTCCTAGAGTAATCTATACTTTTAATGCCATTCCGATCAAAATTCCACTGGTATTTTTCAAAGAGCTGGAGCAAATAATCCAAAAATTTGTATGGAATCAGAAGAGGCCCCAAATCGCTAAGGAAATGTTGAAAAACAAAAATAAAACAGGGGGCATCATGCTACCTGATTTCAAGCTTTACTACAAAGCTGTGATCACCAAGACAGCATGGTACTGGCATAAAAAACAGACACATAGACCAGTGGAACAGAGTAGAGAGCCCAGATATGGACCCTCAACTCTATAAGCAAATAATCTTCGACAAAATGAGAAAAAAATATACAGTGGAAAAAAGACAGTCTCTTTAATAAATGGTGCTGGAAAACTGGACAGCTATATGTAGAAGAATGAAACTCGACCATTCTCTTACACCGTACACAAAGATAAACTCAAAATGGATAAAAGACCTCAACATGAGACAGGAATCCATCAGAATCCTAGAGGAGAACATAGGCAGTAATCTCTTCGATATCAGCCACAGCAACTTCTTTCAAGATATGTCTCCAACGGCAAAGGAAACAAAAGTGAAAATAAACTTTTGGGACTTCATCAAAATCAAAAGCTTCTGCTCAGCAAAGGAAACAATCAGGAAAATAAAGAGGCAACCCACGGAATGGGAGAAGATATTTACAAATGACAGTACAGACAAAAGGTTGATATTCAGGATCTATAAAGAACTCCTCAAACTCAACACACACAAAAAAGACAATCATATCAAAAAATGGGCAGAAGATATGAACAGATACTTCTCCCATGAAGACATACAAATGGCTATCAGACACATGAAAAAATGTTCATCATCACTAGCCCTCAGGGAGATTCAAATTAAAACCACATTGAGATATCACCTTACACCAGTTAGAATGGCCAAAATTAGCAAGACAGGAAACAACATGTGTTGGAGAGGTTGTGGAGAAAGGGGAACCCTCTTACACTGTTGTTGGGAATGCAAGATGGTGCAGCCTCTTTGGATAACTGTGTAGAGATTCCTCAAGAAATTAAAAATAGAACTTCCCTATGACCCTGCAATTTTACTACTGGGTATTTACCCCAAAGATACAGATGTTGTGAAAAGAAGGGCCATCTGTACCCCAATGTTTATAGCAGCAATGGCCACGGTTGCCAAACTGTGGGAAGAACCAAGATGCCCTTCAACAGACGAATGGATAAGGAAAATGTGGTCCATATACACTATGGAGTATTATGCCTCCATCAGAAAGGATAAATACCCAACCTTTGTAGCAACATGTACAGAACTGGAAGAAATTATGCTGAGTGAAATAAGCCAAGCAGAGAGAGTCAATTATCATATGGTTTCACTTATTTGTGGAGCATAACAAATAGCATGGAGGACATGGGGAGTTAGAGAGGAGAAGGGAGTTGGGGAAAATTGGAAGGGGAGGTGAACCATGAGAGACTATGGACTCTGAAAAACAATCTGAGGGTTTTGAAGGGGCGGGGTGTGGGAGGTTGTGGTACCAGGTGGTGGGTATTATAGAGGGCACTGATTGTATGGAGCACTGGGTGTGGTGCAAAAATAATGAATACTGTTACACTGAAAATAAATAAAAAATAAATTTTAAAAAATGGACAAAGAATCTGAATATACACTTTTCAAAGAAGACAAAAAATAAATAAAAGAACCTAATATAGGCCTCAAAGAGAGTTAAGATAAAATGTCAAAAATTTGAACATGAAGAATTTATAAGTGTAATTAACTAATATCTTTAGCCTGAATTGATGCCTGTTCAGATGCCCTTCCAACAAGGTGACTTTGCTGACCTAGATTTCTCCCTGCAAATAGTCCTATTTGCTGCCTGCCTCTCAAAGTGCTCTTTGAGTTTTCATTCATGTTTCAGAAAATAATATATCTCCTACTTTTGAAACATGACCAAGGAGGTTATAAGAAACTAACCTCTGTGCCAGTAAAAAGTTCCCATCCACTCTCTCTAGAAATAAATTGAAGACTCACATAAGTAAGCTAAACATTAAATGGCACCTCAAAGGGCGTCCGAGTACTGACCAAATAATCTAGTACTGGAGTTTGGGTCTAGACCCCTGAGTTATAGTCAAATAATGTTTCTAGGCACTAGATGAGGAAAGAGTCAGGGGCAAGGCTGAGAGATGCCATGGGTCCAGCAAAGCTGACAGATGCATCTTCCAGCCAGAGGGGTTCCAGGGCTTATAAGAGAGATCAAGTGAGCACCAGGAACCAGGCAGAAAGAAAGCCAATAATGAAACTGGGAGAAAATGAGAGGTCCTGGGCAATTAAATAAAAATGAAAGGTCCTATAATGTCAGCCAGTCAAAGTGAATTAAAGATAGGATGAGACATTTTTTCTAAACAAGAAGGGTGATTTGGTTTCTCAAAAAGTTGGTCTTCTCAAAATCACTTATATCTTTAGCCAGTCACATCACCTGGATTTCTTCTAGTCCCTAAATATGCCTGCCCTGTTCTGGAGACAGAAACAGTCTAAAGTAGTCTTGTTACCCATTGTGGGATTGCTGTGATTGACTGGATCCAATAGCAAGCACTAGATCCAATCCACTGTCAATCTAACACACCATCAAAATACTTCCTCATGAATTTAAATTAAGAGTGATCCCAACTATAGACAGTGGGTGAAACCAAAGAGTCATGTGACCCTGAGCTCATTGTTTCAGTGCAAACAGATATGTAAACAGAGGACACCTGTTTCTCTGCAGTAAAAGAGAATGCACCAACATAAAGAGACAGACACTTGAGAGCCTGTGCTATGAGAAATAGTGAGCAGGGAGATGGAGAGGGTACCTGTCTTGGTAATGGATGGTGGAGCCCTCTTCAGCAACAATTGGGTACCAGGTGGTGGGTACTATAGAGGGCATGGATTGCATGGAGCACTGGGTGTGGTGCTCCATGGGTATGAAATATCTACATGTACTTTGTTTCAATGAGGTTTCTGCATACTTTTTTTCAAATATCTCTTGTAACCAAAAGGACTTTGGCTAGAAAAGCACTATTAGTCATTCTTCAAATGCGCTTCTCCTGTTCTGGCCCCTGTATGGTCAGGACTGTCTTCTAGAGAGAAAGAATACCTTGGGAATCAAAACTGTACTCTCAAAATGTGTGTGCATACACGCATCTGTGTGTAAAACAATAAAAATCTGATAGATTCATTGGTGTTAAATGTGACAGACCTAGGTGCTGCCCTTGGGGAGACTACTGTGAGCTGTACCCACAGATAGTAATTGCTTATCAGGACCTCAAATTCCACTGACATACGTATGGCCATTTCTATTTCTCTTCCTTAACCCTCAACATAAGGAAGAATATTCTATTACCTAAGGGAAAAACAATGATACATGTTTCTGTAAGATGAATTCTAGATGAGAAGTGTTGAACAGGCAAAGTTTTAAAAAAAAGACAATTACATCATTTTTATAAAATACTAAGAAAAAAAAGTGGATCATTTGTCCCTGAACCTTCCAGCAGAAGGCAAAATTCAAAAGGGAAAAATATGCTGTGAAAAGAACACCTTTTGCAGTTTTTTGGCTGGAACATGAGGGATTATCACAAAAGGTTGAGGGGTGTGAAAAATAACTGGAAGACCTAGATTATCAGACGGGCATCACAAGTTTCAACATGAAGTCCCAAAGACAATCACTTTAAGAAAAGTTATATTTAAATGACATATTCAAGGGCAAAAGGCAGAGAAGTGGGAAGACCTTGTTTCAACCGGTCCCCTGAAGTGAGCTAAATATCTATCAGAACCCTCTAAACATCCATAAAATCAGCCTGAGATGTAAGATTATATACTTCTGGATCTCTATGAGGGCAGAAGATGTCAATGGAGGGGTAAAGTGGGGTGGGATTTTGGGAGAGGCATTGCATTTCCTAAAGCCCAAGGCTGGGAAGGTCTGAGAGCAGTTGACCTTGCCGGGAGCAAGGAACATCTCTGCAGGCAGAGCTGGTGCAGGAAGGGAAGGGGCAGGACTCTGAGGGTGGTCTTCAGTCAGAGGGGTCCCCGAAAGGGATTGGAAGTCTGGGAGAGGCCCTGTCCATGACCTGCCCATGCCTGCCCCACCCAACCAGGTGTTAGAGCAAGGCAGCACATCTGGGACTACTTGCAAAAGCAGGGAGTTCGCCCAGAACAGGCAGGCATGGCATCCAGTGGACTCGGGGCACAACCCTCCACGACCATGCGTCACATGAGGGCGAAGCTACCTCTCTTTGGGTGGACCCAGAGCTGCCCCAGGATGCAGAGGTTGGGCAGGCAATAGACCCTGGGAGAGATTCTGAGGCAGATTCTGGGGGTGTGTGTGTAAGTGCAGGCTCCATGAGAGCGGGCTGTGCACTGGGGTGGGAGTCCCAGGCATAAGGTCCTTGAAGGTGCATGAAGCGAGCTCATTGTAGGGACTCAGATGGGTTTTCTTTTTCCTTGAAAGTCTTTTCTGCCCAATGTTCGTCAACTTGCCTTTTCCTCCAAACCCCTGAACTCCAGGGCACCTGCTCCCCCAAGCTTTGGTAGAATGGGTTGCAGACATTTCAGGGTTCTCCCATGTTCCCCAGAAAGAGTGCATATAAAAACAGCATACAGTCCCCAACTTTAGTGATGTGCCCCTTTCCCCTGGCACAGTGCAGGTAATGGGTCCTGAGCAACACCCCAAGTTCAGCAGGGTGTCCCCTATTCCCCACACACACAAGTATGGCACTAATAAGCCCCAGGGCAGTTCCCCAGCTTCAGCATTTTGTGCCCTGTCTGTGGGGTTGGTGGTAATGGGCTGTCAGAAACCTGAAGGACCCTCAGGCCTCCAGGTTCATGTCCCCCCAGGCACAGGTTTGACACTAACAAGCCCCAGGGCCATCCCCCAGCGTCAGCATTGTGCCCTGTGTCCCCCCGGGATGGTGGTAATGGGCTGTCAGGATCCTGCAGGAGCATCCTCCTAGTGGGGGCCTGGAAGCTGGAGGAAACCAAACCCCACTCAAGTTGCATGAGGAACAGATGAGTTGAGGTGTTTATTTGGAAGAGTAGTTTTGCTTTTACAAAAAGGACAATGGCATTGGTAGGCTTTAGAATGAAGCGAATCACTACTTAAGAAACAAGCATGTGTCTTCACTTCTCCCAGGAACTGGAACAGGTATGCAGGCCTCTTATGTCGGAGGTGCCTTCTTATTCCCACCTGACAATACTTCTCCACTCTGGCTCCAAGAGACTTGAAGTTTTGAACATCAGCATCTGAGTCAGCCTTTCAGCTTGTCACAGAACATCGCGTTCAGAGAAAGCAACAGGTACATTGAATGAAATGTCATGCCCATGTCAGGATAGGATGGACATTTTCTCTTTAACCCCATACCTCCTGGGCTTTTCTCTTGTCTCTAGTGGAGCCGAAAGTTAAACTGAAGCAGCTGTCAGCAAACTAGAGTGGGTGCAAGAGCTCCTGAGTTTCCCTGCAGGGAAAACACATGGCAGGGGATCCCAATTTCTCTGTTCATTTCTGGCTTATGAAAGTATTTGTAAAATCCCTTTCCCTAGGCAATCACTTTCATTAGAAGGGGAAGATGAGATTTACTCTGTGTGTGTTTTTAACATAGAATTTGTTCCTTCGGGGTGCCTAGGTGGCTCAGTGGGTTAAGCCTCTGCCTTTGGCTCAGGTCATGATCTCAGGGTCTGGGATAGAGCCCCACATCAGGCTCTCTGCACAGTGGGAAGCCTGCTCCTCCCCCCCCCCTCTCTCTGCCTGACTCTCTGCCTCCTTGTGATCTCTGTCTGTCTAATAAAGAAAGAAAAATCTTTACAATTTTTTCCTTCGTCTAACAGTGTTTATTCCATTGGGCTTATGTTGTGGTAGAGTGGCCAGCATCTAGAGTTAGGTGGTTTTTTAAAGTCAAGTAGAAACTTGGATGATATCTTGTCATTTTTCAAATGTGAAGTTTCTTAATTGATTAGTCTTTTCACCCAAAGAATTACAATAAGGGCAGAGGAAAAGTTCAAAATGATTTAAAGGGAAGCTTGACTTTCTAGTCTCACTAAGTGGATCATCTAGGTATTGGGACATGCTGTATTTTCTCTGTAGTTTTGATGAAGTCTTGGAATATTGATAAGGTTCAATGATGTAGAGTTTGGAGCCAACAGACAAGATAGAATTCTTGAGACATCTTTGGTGGAAAATGGTGGTTTTTTAAAGCACAGGGAGGGACAGGACCCATGGGCAGAAAGAGCTGCTGACCCGGGGATGTGAGGAGGGGTCTAATTATATACTTGCAAGTTGGGGAGGGAGTTAGGGATGGCATAAATCTCTAAGGAATTTTGGAAGCAAGGTTTCTAAGACCTTGAGGAGCTAGCTATTTTTTGGGGAAAAGTTTATTCATTACCAGTAATAAAACCTTTTCGTGAGATCCTTTAGATGTGTATCAGTGGGCCATATGCTTGGGAATGATTGTCAACACTATCTTGGCGGTTTAGAGATAAAGTTTCCAAAGGAATTGTTAAAGTAGGATCTGGTTGGGGGTAGGTGTCAGTCATTCTAGGACTGCCCTTTGCCCTTAGCAAAGCCTTAAGGTGGGGGATAGTTGAGTCCCTAGAGGAGAGTCACTCTGCCTGTTTTAAGGGCTTGTCAGTAGGAAATTTAATAATTTAATATTTAATATTTTAATTTAATAATTTAATTAAATTTAATAATTTAATAATATTAATAATTTAATAAATTTAATAAATTTTCTTCTGTTTCCCACATCATTCCCCCCTGAACAATTTTGACCCTTAAATCTTTAGGGATGTTGAGGGTGGAAGGTCTCTTCATTTGTAACTTCTTCCTGCTGAATAGGGGCATAGAGCTGTCCCTACCTACAGGTCAATGTTGGTCAGTTGAGGAATGTGTAGGGGAATTACAAAAGACTGAGTCAGCTGAATCCAACACTGACAGTAATGAAGTGTTTCTGTGAGTGCTAAGGATCATCTGTCGACATGAAGTCATTGTAGCCACGGAGTCTCAGCATTAAGTAGAGAAATATTGAACAAGGCAACACATTAAGATTAGTAAGGCTAGACAATGAGAAGTCCAAAAAAGAGATCTTTAATCATTGACCACAGTCCTCTTTTAAACCAGGAACTTAACCAATCACTGAGAGAGAAAGAAGGATTTTGAAGAGTTCCAGTCTGGGTATTCATATATTGTATTATAGTCCAGTGACATTTTTGTGATAATCTGGGATGTACACACAACATTTTATTTTGATAATTGCACATGTGCCACCCTGTGCAGCTGTTAGGACAGCTAAAGCCATTCTATTTTGTAAAGCTGCTTTATACATTTGTGTTTTAGTTATTTAATAGAAAAATGCTATTTATGTATTACTAAGGTTTTGAACCATGTACTTGTTAAGACCTTTTATGTGCCAAACAACACCCTCCAGTCCCAAAGGGAAAACAAAAATGGGTATTAGTTGGTCATACCAATGAGACACAGAATGAGTTCACCATTGTTTTAAGTTTGGGATGGTTGGCCAGGGTGGTAATGGCTTTAATAAAGCATTCATGATTTCAGGCAAAACCAGAGTACAGTGGCCTATCCAGCCTGGGGTAACCCATGAACATGAGTCAGAGCCATATAACCATTGGGGCCTGTTGGGATACAGTCCTCCAATTTTGGGTTTCTATAACTGTAGTCAAGATATCAAGGGCTATTCAGTTTTGGAGCGCTATCTTTTTAATTTGTAATAAAAGGCAGTCCATTGTCACTTTGTAGGGACCAAGGGAGTTATGGCTTGATAATAGTCTCCTTTCCTTCTAAATTGCTCCATGGACATGTAGGACTAGAAAAGCATATTTGGAGTCAGTATTAATGTTTATTTTTAAGGCTTTGGCAATTGCAAAGTGCTTTGGGAACACTATGGCATACCTAGCTTTTCTTATTCTTTTTATGAAAACTATTGTCATCAGTAAACCAACTGTCATTTGTATTTTTAACAGAGGCATCTTAAATCTGTCCAAATAGAGTAAGCAAGATTAATAACCTCTGAACAGTTATGCTCTATAGAGAAGTACAATGGTCAAGGTGATAGTTAAGTTATACAATTGTTGGGGAATCAATCCTATTTTCCAGTCATTTAATCATGTGCCATGGGGTCTTGCTATTATTCCCACAGAATAAAAAAGCAAGAAGATCATCTAAATGAGCTATTGTGAAACTTTTCTAAAGTTTACCTCAAATTGTCTAGCTTATGTAAACAACAAACATTTAAAGACAATCAAATCTAGAATTTAATATCCATAGAGGTGTGTTATTAAAACATAATTTTTCTCTCATTTCCCTCATAACCCTCATTTCCAGAGATAGCCAAATCAGTACTAATTTACTTGAAAAACAAGTCCAGTTTTAACAACCTTGGCCTAATTATTTACATAAGCTCAGCAAGAACAGTGAGTGATTATATAGATCTTTTAGAATCTGTTTTGCTGGAACTTCTTATAAGGAATCTCTAGGTCGAACTTTTAGTAGTTTCTCCAGGCCAGAATCTAAGCCACATACTTGCTATCAGACATGCCTGCAATACCTGTCGGTTTGGGTGAATTCCTCTTCCAAAGGTCCCCAACGTATCCTGAGGTTCCTGCACCTGCCAGGAAGTGACATTCCTTACTCACCTAGTGAGGCTGCTAGGAACACTGTAAGCAAGGTATCAGGCCAACAGTTCCAAGGGGCTTTATGGCTCCAGGCTTCATAAAGTCAACCTTAGTTCCTTAAAGCTGTCTGGTCATATCTGAGTCTATGCATGTCTTTCTGAAATATGACATTCCAGTCAAAGCCTTGGTAAAATAACCAGTGTTTCCAATGGTGTCCTCTTACTAGGAGAACAGATTCTTATTGAACTTATGTAAATGACTGATTGCCATGGAGGAAAGAATGCCTACTTTTGAGTAGAAAGAGACCTTTTGAGTTTTAGAGGGTTCAGATAGACAGAAAAGTTGAATGCTTTGATTTGTTTAAAAATGAATATTTTTATATCTCTGTAAGTCACAGATATCTTAAAAAGTTTTCTTAGTCTAGAAGAGCAAACATTAGAGAGCCAGCAATGTCTAAAATAAGAGATATAACACTATAATCTTTTAGTTCATTTAGTCCCATCTTTCTAATTCTGGTTTAGTTTGAATACAGCTTTAGTTAGTTCTGGAAATTCTTACCCATTTTATTTAAATATATCAAATACCTGTATTTGTCCTGAAAGTCCTTTATAGGAATCTCCTTGAAGATAAAACTCAATTTTACAAGAGAATTAGAACAATTATAAATTACAAAAAAAAAAAAAAAAAACCCTCAGAAGTGGACACTGCTAATGATCTGATACAAGAGTTTACTATGATACTATAGATAAGGAAACTCAGTTTTTCTGGGACACACTGACACATAACGCTTTAACAGCTAGAAACAGAATGTAACATAGCAAACGAGCAAGCCTAATTAGTCAAGACTTTGTTCAAGATTTAAATCTTGGGGAATTTTGTTAAAACCTTTTAAAGCACATGCCTAAATAGGATTAGGGATATTAAAGATCTGATAAAACAAAACATAGAAACTGATTTTTCTGGCAGACAAAGAGAAAAACATTTGTATTTTCTTCTTAACAGCAGATCAATTAATCTAAGAAAACTCTGTCTCTTTTGAACAGGGAGAAAGCAGACTTTCTGTACCAGTGTCTTTATTTTTTATTTTTAATTTTTTATAAACATATAATATATTTTTATCCCCAGGGGTACAGGTCTGTGAATCACCAGGTTTACACAGTTTGTACCAGTGTCTTTTAAAATTCACTTCAATCTTAGTTTGCCCTGACCATACCTAAAATTTCTTTTCTGAAGATTTCCCTTCACAAACTTTCTACAACTTTCCTTTGCATTCAGGTTTTGTCCCAAGCCATTTCCTTCCAAACAACCATCCCATTTAGGACAAAATTACCTTTTTTTTTTTTACCTTCAATAAAATGCATTTCCATTCCTTAAATCTTTCTTATATATCTTCTACTTTTCCACATACATAGTTGTTTCCCTTATTTCCATCAGTCTTAGTTACAGTTACAGAATCTTGTTCTCTTATAAACACCTTAATCTCTAGTGAAGACTAAATATAAACCTATTGTGAATTGTTACAGCAGAATTCATTAGATGGCAAATTTATGAATCAGTTAAGTGCAAAACATGTTTACCAACAGATTTAAATATTCTTAGTTTCTTTGCAATAAGAAGTCAAAAGCACATATACTCAATGCTTTAGCACTTTATCCTATTTGGAAAAGATCTAGATGTCCAACAAATTTAATTTTATTTGTTATCCAAGCAAAACTTTAAACTTTCAGGTTACCAAAGACTTTGAAAGCTGTATCAGCACTTACTCATTAAAACTTTGAGACAGAAAATTAACCATCAGTTTAGTCATCTCTTTGCTAACAGATTTTAACAAATAACACGAGCTTATTTCACCTTCAGTAAACTTTGATTGACGTTTCATGTTTACTGCTGATAACTTAAAATAACTGATAACTCATATCTTAATTAAACCAACAGACGTAACTTAGTTCAAATACTGATTTACTTTCCACCTGGGTACACTGTACTTTTAATGTTTACCTGAGACTCAGGTGGGGATATCTGGAGTAGGGGGTGGGGTGTTAGGTCCAGAGGGTGCTCTTCTTGCTCCTTGATAGTGAAAAGAGAAGGAGCCATGGTGCAGGAAGCACTGAGGATAGTCTAGAGGCCAGTTATGCAGGCCGCACCCAAGTTGGTACAGAGACAGGAGAAAGGGGAGAACAGAAGAAACAAAATGCTTCCAGAAGGCAGAGGAAGTGTTCCCAGTTTTAGAGCTCATCAGCTCAACAGAGGAGCAGATGCCATGTTTTTCTGCCAACAAGAGGTGAGGGGTTAGGCAGTCCACATCGGGCCAGAGAAGACAGGGAATTTCTGTGAAACAAAGGAAGTTTTGGCAGCTGCTTGGGAATATTCCTTAAACTCTCTGTCTCAAGTTAGACTAACTACAGTTGGCTCCAGTTATAACCATTGACATGGGAAATGAGTGAGGGAGAAGCCCTCACATCTATTAGGAAGAACATAGAGAGATAAAGTCAAAGTCCCTTTGCTAGTAATGGCCTGTGTATCCTCCAGAAACCTGGGTTTACTAGGAGTAGGCCTATTTAGATGATTATCCACTATGTCAGGAGGGAGTAAACTAGCTGACCCATTTGGGCAAACATATTTTTACAACAGGCCCTTAGGTCAGGGTTCTCTTGTAGAACAATGAAGGTCTAGGTATGAGCAATGAAGGTATCCCAGGTCCATTCTCCCTATTTCCTGCAGAGGAGATCTAACTGATAGATCCCACTGAAGCCATTCAGTGTTACAGGAGCTCAGTCCTTTTCTAAGTTTTACAATGCAATTTGTTTCCACTGGGTTAAAAGGCACCCCATGGTAGAGTCCTTGGGAACCAAAGAAGCCTACTGAGGCCATGCTCCCAGAATAGGAAAGAAGGTCCATTACCAAATCCACCACCACCACCCCCACTCCTGGGTGGCGTCCCATACAGGACATGTCAGAGGTTCCCCTGTGTGCCTGCAACCGGAGGCATCCCTCACACAAGACATCGCTATTGATCACATTGATCATATCATGATCCTGCCTTCCCCAGGAAGGCATTCCTGCCAAAAAAGGCCCTGAGGGGTGCTGGCGTGCCCTTCCACTACCCCATTACATCCTAGGCTGCCAATGGGTGCCTGGTGAATGGACTAAAATACCATGTTGTGCTGTTGTCTGTCCTGAAGGCTGCATACTGTTTTGCCATTTTAACCCATGGAAAATACTAGAAAAGCTTGGCAAGGGGAAATTACAGAATTTTGCAGCTCTAAGTAGTTAGTAGAGGACACTGACAAGAAAGAGTAAAGACTGAAATCCATCATGGCCTAAGCTACATGGTCCACCTACACACGTGGTCCTTACAGCCAACTTCCCTAACAAATGGTCCCCAGTTAGGTTTTAATTCAATCAGGTCCTGGTTTCAGCTGGCTCCCAGTGGAGGTCCCGTGGCCAGAACTGGCTAGACCAGGGATGTGGAGGGGATCACATTAGATCAATCAGGAGGAAACCTCACATGAGAGTCTTAAGATTGGCAGCCATCCTGGTGACTTAGGTGCCTGTCCCATGCCCAAGACAGACAACTTTGTATAAGAACAGGAATAAAGAGAGGCCATCAAGTCTCTGGGTCTTATTACCATTCTGGCCAGGGTACTAACTTTCAGCCAAAAGGCATACTTTCTCCTCCCTATAGAGTAGCCATGGGCTAAAGGACTATGGCCTGAGCAATCAACAGGAAAGTGTTCCTTAAAAACACTCCTTGAAAAGCCCCTGAAATGAGAGTAAAGGAAGAAGAGAGAAAGTACTCACCAATTTTGCACCAAAACTCAGAGTCCCCATGTCAGCAGGTGTGAGCCTGCTAGCAGGGGAGTCAGATCAGATGGCTGCGAGAACTGAGAGGTCCTGGCGGTGGCCCATCGCTCTTGATGCACAGGCCAGCTTGCTCCAGGGACAGGGCTCTGCTCCCTGGCAAGCCCTCCTGCTGCAGATGTGATATGAAAGTTGCTTCCTATTGGATTCTCAGGCCCTTGTCTTAGCAGGGGGCTTGGTGGGGAACAACCCACAGGCAACATTATGGATTCTTGCCCAGTGTGCCCCTTGCTTCCTCCAATGAGGCACCACAGGTGTCCTCTGCCTGGTGTCTGTGAATTCAGCCAGCAGAAGCATTTCCTCCAGAGCCACACCCCTGAGAAATCTGCCCCTTCCTGTGCTGTGTGGAAGAGACCAGTTTTCATCTGCAACTGAAATCCCAGCTCCTGCCATTAGTTTCCAAGGCCACATGGCATACCATGTGGCTAGGGCTTCTCCTTGAAGCTCTAGTTTCACATGGGACCTGATGTGCGAGACAAAGACTAAACCTGGGCAGCCTGCTCCTGCTGGTGGTGGTGGTGGTAACTTCCTGAAATCTGTCCAGCAAAGCCTTGTTTGTGATGACATTCCAGGAAACAGTGACAGTTGCACCATTCTGCCCCAGCACAGGAGGACACCAGACATCAATCATAGGTGGCTGGTGCAGGGAGGAGAAATATCTGTTTCCCAGGTCCTTGACCAGAGGGAGATTTGGACCCTGAGATGCTTCTCTGCTCAGCTTCCTCAAATGAGCACATGAGGCAAGGGGAGGATGTGTAAGTGCTCACCTGGAATCGAGGAAGGTGTCTGGTTTTGGTTTCATGTGCAAGTCGATTCCTCTTATGGCTCATTTTCCTGATCGTCTTCAGGGTGCCATAGGGAGACCCATTGTCCCAGCCATCCTGGCTGTGCAAGAGCTCTGATCACCTTTTCCCCCAGGGCTCTGGTCTGGGAAATCAGAGAGAGTCAGAGGTGAAATCATCCAAGTAGGCTTCCATTTCTCCCTTGCCAAGATGAACTGGTGACTGTGATAATTTCTCTGGAAATAGAAAGGAGACAGGGCTGGGTGCTGAAGGGGAGGTGGCAGCAGGGCTTGGTATTCACATAGGGACCAGGTGGGACTTCACTAGGAAGGTGATGCTTGAGTCAAGTTCTAAAGAAGGTGAGTGATATAATTTCAATACCCTTCTAAATGGAAAGGAAAGCACATGCAAAGGCCCTGGGGCAGAACCATACCATGTATGTCTAGGAGCAGCAGGAAGGCCCCATGACCACAGGAGGCAGTTTAGGATATGACTTCAGGTTGGTGACAGTAGGGTGACAGAAAGCTATTGCAGGGCCGTGACCCCATTGGACCCTGTTTCCCTGGACCATCGTGGCTACAGTGTTGATAACAGATGTCACAGAGTTGAAGATGGGCAATGGAGGTCAGTGATGAGGCTTCTCCAGGAACTCAAGCAAGAGATGGTCTCCAGTGTGGACCAGACAGGTGGCTTTGGAAGGAGGGGTTAGTTCTATCCTGGGTACCTATCAAAGATGGACCTCATGGAATTTGGCAAGGGTTTGATATTGGGAATGGGAGAGAGGAGGAACTGAGGTAACTTCCAGCTCTTGTTCATTGTCCTGAGTGAGGTGAAGGGGCTGGCTTCTGAGGATAGGAGGTAGTCCAGCTTCCACCTGCTGAGGAAGGTGTCTTTCACAGTGGATCTGCTGATGTTTGTGTCTGGGAGAACTTTGAATTTCTACACTCTTAGCAAATTTCAAGAACAAGTCTCCCCCACTTTTCTCAAATTTCATGGTAAGACACTTGGTTTTTGGAAAGATCTATGTGATCACCCAGCTCCAGTAGGAGGAAGAAACCTGAAGAGGATTTCCCTCTTATGACAAAGGTGGAAAAGTGGGCATTGCGTTCAGCATCTCTTTTGTGGGGAACCACTACCGAGATGGTGTGCACCCCAATCATCCCTTCCTGGGCACGTTCTCCGTGTCCAGCCACCAGCACTTTGAATTGTGCCTGTGAGTATCTGCTGTGCTTTATCTCCATTTGGGGGGGGGGGCACCCATTAGGATGTTGTGTCCAGAAGCCTAAGAAGAGTCAAAGAGAAGGAACTTTCGGTGTCTGAGCAAGCTCACTCATTTTTCTGTAGAAATGAATGGTAATTCTTTTTCCACTTTATACCATTTCTGCTGTGAAAGATTTATTTATTTACTTGAAAGAGAGAGAGAGAGATCACAAGTAGGCAGAGAGGCAGACAGAGAGGGTGAAGCAGGCTCCCCAGTGAGTAGAGAGCCCAAAGTGGGATTTGATCCCAGGACCCCAAGATCATGACCTTAGCCGAAGGCAGAGGCTTATTAATCCATTGAGCTGCCCAGACACCCCTAAATTTCCACATATTTTTAGCTGTCCCATTTTCTTCTTGTGAATGATTTCTACATTCATACTGTTATGGTTGGACAAGATTAGAACCAGAGCATGAAGGGAGCACTCAGTTTAAAGTTTAATTTCCTGGGGTATTTTCTAAGGGCAGGCCATGACTTCCAAGGGGACAGAGGAAGGTTTTGTGAGACTTGCTGGATGGTCAACCCTTGTTAGAATTACTGACTACTACCATACAGACTGTGTACCACACTTCACACTGTAGCCCTAAAAGACTTGTACTTCCTTAGAAACATTTTACCATAGGTTCAGTGGTGGCCTTCTCTAACGGAAAGGTTTGGGTTCAAGTGATTCAACATCAGTGTAGATGATGCAAGGTACAGTTTCACAGCAAACATGACAAAAACATGTAAATGACAGAACAGTATGTAGTTAAATGTACTCTGTTCTATGGCAGGGATGGGAAAAGTGAACAATTAGGTCAGAAAGGTGAATGGGCATTCCAAGAAGTGCTGGAATGGTCAGGGGGGAGGGGTGTGTCGCTTGGAGGGAAGGACCGGGAAACTTGTCATGGGTTACAAAATTGCAGCATCAGAGTGTGTGCTCTACCTGATCCACAACCCCTGGTGGCATTGCGAGCATTCTAGATCCAGAGGATCTACAGACTGCTGATTGGCCTGAGCAGAGTCTCCATGGTATATCTTCTTGGTTCCTGGGTTTAGCTCTTCTCCTTTTGCTTTCCTCTGAGCTGCACTATTTTGTGTGGATTCAGTACTGGTAGTTGACACAAATTCTTTCTGAAAAGAAGTGGAACAGAAGTCATCCTTGTTTCCTAAGTAGACCTGAATATATTCAATTGTCATCACCATTTCCCAGGCCCCTGGGCCTTCATCTGCTGGCCAACTCCGAGATTTTTGGAAACATCTTCTCTTTTCAACAGGTTGAAAGAATTAGTTTGATTTTTTTTAATTTTTTTTAATTTAAAAAAAAATCAACCAAATCACACATTTCATAATCTATAAAATGATCTGAAAACACTGAATGAACAAGGCTTGACAGGATGAAGGAAGAATTAGCTTTGCAGGAAGGTTTACGCCAGTTTACTCTCTGCTGCCCCTGTGTGGCCACTCTCCAGATAGCACGTGGCCGAATGTGCTCCAATTTAGCAGATTCAAGAGAGATTGAGACAGGTTGGTCCCTGAATTCCTTAGCTCCTAAGAACTATCCTCTAATTTATGAATGATATTCTACATCAAGTATGTATTAACTAGATATTAGGGCTACGGTCAAGGTGAAGTTGCATGCATTAACTATGGGCAGCTTTTTGTATGTCAATCTTACATGCCCAAAGTGATTTAAAAAAGAAAAAATAATAATAATAATAAAATAGGAGAGGATATAGTCACCACAGCACAGAGCACATTACCTGTCCCAGGAGATAGGTAACTAAACATAACTATTGTTTCATCTTTAGCTGAGGACCAGGAGCTGGTCCTGCCGGTACCTGGCAGGTAGCATCTGTGACCAGCTGCTCTTCCTCCAACACCCACACCCAGCTTAGCACATCCTCTGCTATGCTCAAGGGCAGCAAAACGATGGTCCAGGGCAGGTATGACTCCCTTTTGTCAGGCGTGGCTTGCTTCCGACAGGTAGGGAAGTGGGCCAGGTTACATACACGTGACATGTTCTTTTGGTTCCTTGCTATATGCCTCCCCCTTTGGTCACCCTGGTCCTGAAACTTTGGCTCCTGTGAGAATTTGGGTTTGAAGAACCTTTCTGCTGATATTTCGAAGTGAAGATCTGTGTTACCTTTGTTCCCTGTCCTTGGAAAAGAAATGGAGGTGAGAAAAGTCTTCATATTCTGAGAGCAACAAAAAGAAATATTAAGTGTGTTGTACCCCTGGCACTTCAGACTTGAAAGCAATGGCCAGCTACGTATATTATGTTCTACACAATCAGCTCTGGGGACTCTTAGAAGCATGTGGAATGAAATTGTCTGAATGAAATCTCGTTACTGAACTTTTGCCTTACAGAAGATAGTTTAGGGACACCCGCCCCTCACCCACCATCTTATGTCTGGTCTGGCCAACGCCCAGTCACACTGACATGTGTAGCCACACAAAGGCACAACTATGATATCCTCCTGGAGCACTCCCGGACCCTTGCCCCTCGGTCTGGCCAACCTGCACACACCCCAGTCCTCCTGAGCATTCCCTGCAGTGACACAGCTGTGATCACTCTCCTGGAGCACTCCCAGTACCCCTGTCCCCAGGTCTGGCCAAGCCTGCACACTCCCAGTCCTCCTGCGTGTCCCCTTCATGGCACTTGTCACACAAGGCTGTCATTTATTGTCTCTCAGTCCGTCCTTTCTGCTTGGAGTAGATCTGTCTCACAGATGCCTGGCTGGATGACAGGTGGATTAATGGTTTCTAGATCTTTTGTCCTGGAAGAGGAGGCATCCTTCAAAACCCTGATGGGCAGGGGGGAGTCTCTGTCCCTCTGTGTGCCCCCAGACTCGGTGGAACCTAGTGTCCACCGAGGGATGTGGGAGTCCTCCCAAAAGAAGTTTGCTCTGTGAAAGTGTATTCCTACTGAGATCATTATGGCCACTGCATGGCTGTTCCCGTGAGACAGACAGCATGCTACTGCATCGTATTCTCCTCGCATGCTGTGTTTAAAAGAGGAAACACACGCTCACACTCACAAGTTCGCACTCACGACTACCACGTAAACGACAGTGAATTCCCATTGGGCTGCAGACATGTAGACGTGTAGACGTGCCATTCAAAGTGTAAATAGCGGAGGACGGAGATGGAGTTCTGGCTAAAAGGATGGAAGTCTTTGCCTCTGGGGGTGAAGAAATTAGATTTTACCCAGAAGGTGCTACATTGTACTCAAAGAAGTGACATGATCCTAGGACCTTTGAGACCAGGGATCAGCACAGACTTTTCTGTAAAGTCTTCTTTAAAGATTTTTCTGTTAGGTGTTGCAGTACATGTGGTGTCTCTGACAATGACTCCACTTTTGCATTGTGGCTTAAAAGCAACCACAGACTGTCCATAACTAATGTTCCAGCCACACTTGACTGACAGAATACAGGGGGACATCCCATTTGGCCCATGGGTGGTAGTTTCCCACACCAAGATCTGCAACATGATGGAGGATGGGGGAGAGGGCTGTCCTTTTCCAGTGGCAGAGTGGGAGTACACTGGGATCTATCCTGCCTGACCCTGGTACTTCCACTTGAAAGGAAAAAAAAAGATGATAGTGAGATTGGCAACAATTAAGCCTCAGGAATTCCCTTGCATTTCTTTGGAGACCTCAAGCTTCCCACAACACATTTGTCTGTGGTTGAATTCCACATAGGTATTGTTTGGCTGAGTATGTCCCCATTGCCTGGTGGGTATATCTTGCAGATTATATACCATACAGATGGTCATCTTGTTCAGGCCAAGCCCATGAAGACATTTAGGGTTCTCCTGAGTTAGGGGAGGATCTAGCATGTGTGGACTTCAGGATGAGTCTGATTCAGCCCTCAGCAATGTTATGGAGCACCTGGCTTCCTGGGTCCTCCGTGACACTGGCACAGGCCTGGCCTGGGCCACTTCTGCAGTTGTGATGGAAAAGCCCCTGGCCTGGGTGGTCCACCCCAAGCTTGGCTCGGCAGGCTGAGACCCGAGGTTCCTCCCACCTCATTGGCTGGGACCAGGTCACATGCCCATGGATGAGCCATCCCTGGAGACAGGGATGGAGCCATGAAGATTGGCACAGGTTGTTATGACCTCTGTTGTAATGACTTTCCTAATGGCGGTGGTGGCAAGATCTTCTGGGATGCATCTGCTAATAAAACAAATATCAATTTCTGATATAAGTGGGTCCAAGATGCTGGCTTAGCACCTAGCACCTGAGTCCCAGCACCTTGGTACTACCATCCTACTTTGCAGAGACCATGGCTGAGAATGAGCAGGGTGGATGGAAACTGGTCTGGTGTGCACAGGGAAGGGTGTGTGTGTGTAGGGGGTTGGGGATAATAGCTCTGGCCAAGCTGTATCTCCAATTTACCTAGGTTCGAGAAGGTGCGGGGAATCCATGGTGTTTACTGTTCGTCATTTTGCAGAGGAAGAATATGTCTTTCGCATAGAGTATGGTGAGACTTGTTCCGAGGATTCTCTAGTTGGTACAGAAGTTGGAGAGAGCAGCACCCTCCCCTCTGCTAGGATAGGTGTGAGAGGCTGAGTGCTCTCAAGGAGGTGTCTGGCTTTCACAGGGCTCACTGTGAATCTGCACACAGTACTGATGAGGAAAGTTCATGGTTTTGTTCTGAGGATGGAGTATTGGAAGAAGGTGGTGTCTGTGTAATCCCGAGAAGGGGACAGATCTGGAGTCCACTGTAGAGTTACTTCGTGGGAGTGGTGGTGATCTGCAGCATCTGCTTTGTGAGATGTCTGCCCTTTACTGAATTCTGGGTGTGGTTTCTGTGACTTTGTCCTAATGGCTGGGATTTCCAAGGGGTGGGATATTTGGGCTTCACTCTAAGAGTTGGTCCACTGGGAGTAGGCAAGTACCATTCTGCTCCTAAGAAGTGTGTCTCTGGTGCTTGGTGTGTGTGTTAAAAGCCTAGAGGTCAACGGTGAGGTGGTTACAGTGGTCAGCAGGCTATTATGGTTGATGATTTTTATGGGTGAATTTCATAAGATGAGATGGTAGATCTTATTGTTAGGGGTCCTCATTAATTCCCTTAAAGGGTGCTTTTCCTGAGGTTCGTATTCAATATCTTTTTATTGCTTCTAATAGCCCTCCTTGTGTTTGGTATTACAATAGCAGTGCATTACAACGTTGCCTTCATTTTACCCCTGTGCTGATGAGATTTTGAGAAAGGAAAATGTTGTCAGTGCTTCCTCAAATTGTACACTGAAACAGCCAAATAGTAAAGTTTTATTTTTGACACAAAGTGGGAAGTATCCTGCTGTGATTCTTAGTTTAAAGGAGGGGAGGGGGGCCCTCTTTTGGTACTGGTAATGAGTACCATAGACCTTCCTAGGGGAAATTATCAGATTCTATTGGAAACTTGGTCTTGTTATTGCAGAAGAATCAAGGGTTAATCAATTATTTGTCTCCTGTTTCATTTTCCTTGGACATTTCCCTGATATTTGTTTTCATACCTCTACAATTGTGAAATCGTCGCAACTTTGAAACCACCTCGCCCTTCTCTGCCAAAGGTATGTTTGGGCCAAGGAAAAAGCTGCTTCTGGGTGACTGGGAGACTCTAGAAACAGAATACTTTCAGTACGAAGTTATTAGAATCCTAAATTCCAAGCGAGCTCTGACACCCAGATGAAAGACAGCCAGATTTAGAAACTCCAGAGAGCAGACTGAGAGTTTTGGAGGGAGGAGGGGTGGGGGATTGGGTGAGGCTGGTGGTGGGTATTATGGAGGGCATGTATTGCATGGAGCAGTGATGTGGTGTATAAATAATGAATTTTGGAACACGGAAAAAAGAAGCTAATTTAATTTAAGAAAAAAAGAAAAGAAAAGAAAGAAACTTCAGATAGAAATTTTGTGTCTGTGATGACAACTGAAAATTTTTTTGAAAAAACAAAAGAAAATGTGTCATCCCTAAACCTAACCTTAACCCCTAACTTTAACACTGAAACCTGACCTGACCTTAAATCCCAAACTGGAACCCCGAATCCCAAATATGAAATTGAACCTGGAGTCTGGAATCTGAACCTGAGCCCTGGATCCAAGCCCTGAACCATGAACCCAAATCCTAGACCTCTGAGTCATGAACTCTGAACCCAAATCCCAGCATGAACCCAAAACCCAAATTTGACTTTGAACTTAATCCCAGAAGTCCTGAGTCTTTTTTTTTTTTTTAAGATTTTATTTGTTCATTTGACAGAGCTCACAAGTAGGCAGAGAGGCAGGCAGAGAGAAAGAAAGGGAAGCAGGTTCCCTGCTGAGCAGAGAGCCTGACACGGGGCTCAATCCCAGGACACTGAGACCATGACCTGAGCCGAAGGCAGAGGCTTTAACCCACTGAGCCACCCAGGCATCCCAAGCCCTGAGTCTTAAACCCTAAACCATAAACCTAAAGTCCTCAACTGTAACTGTCCTCTTGCCCTCACTGTAAATCCTCACTCTGACCCTAAACCCAAGGCCTGATCTAGAACTCTGACTGAAACCTGCACCTGAACCCAAATTCAAACCCTTCACCCCACTTCCTTTATGCATTCACCACTGATGGGTATTTGCAGTTTCTACCTTTTGATTCTTGTGAACACTGTTTGCGTTGGGGGCTAGAGTTAGGGTTTTGGAGTGGGGTCAGGGCCAGGCTTGAGATCAAGTTGAGGTCAGAGTGTGGGTCTCCTTCCGGGACAGGGTCATATTTGGAGCCACTGCTTAGGTCAGGGACACTTGTCATTCCATATTGTTTCCAATTCATTGTTCCTTAGCTATTTTTGGAGAAGTTGGGGGATATTGGGCTCCATGCGGCTTGAATTTCCAGAATGAAATGGCTTCAGCTGGACCCCAGGAGGGAGCCAGTGTTTCCATGGAAGGGTGAGCTCCTCTAGTCCTACACTGCCTCCCCCACCTGCAGAGGGTGCAGGAGCCAGCTGCAGCCCTGAGCCTGGCCTGCACAGCCACAGCTGGGAAAGGAGTCTGGCCTCCTCAGTACCCACTGTGGAGACTTCTGGAGGACATGGGGCTGGTCCCACACTGACAGGACAAGCTGGAGAGGATCTGAGTCTGCATCCACACTGACAGGACCCACTGTGGAGGGCGTGGGATTGCATCCATATTGACAGCAGTCCAGCCCCCTCAGGATCGGCTGCTGGAGGAGAAGGTGAGGAGAAGCCACCTGAGTGGGGATTGGCCAGGGGGTGCGTGGTCTCAGGACCCCATGGAGGAAGGCCGTGTTGCGTAGACACTGGGTTTTCCATGGTTTTGTGTGCAGTGACATGACTTCCCATGGTGCTGTGTGCAGGGCTGTGGGGTCTCCCCTTTCTGGGCTCATGTGCGTGCCCCGGGTCCCACGTCTGCACACGTGGATTCAGTTCCTGGGGCTCCTCAGACAGTCTTCAGTCAGGGAGCAGATGCCCACCTTGGTGCTTGTGCTCCCCGCGCCTCCGCCCTGTAGGATCCTTACCGTGTCCACACCCACTTCAGGGTTGGTCCAGAGTCCGGAAGTTCTGGAACTACAGTGCGAACTCTGTAGAGGCTTTGCGGAGAGCAGGTATTTTCACAGTGTAGGTTCTTCCTTGAGCACAGTGTCTTCCCGTCTGCGTGCGCCTCCCTTTCTGTCTGTCATCAGTGTCTCACAGCTGTCAGAGGACAGGTCTGTGACCCCCCCCCCCCTTGGTTCAGGGGAATCCTAGGTATCTTGTTCTTTTGGATGCAGTAGTAAATGAGATTGTTCTCTGTGGTCTCTTTATGATGGTCCCTTCAGAGCATGTAGAAAAGCAAGTGATTTGTGTATATTGATTTTGTTCCTTGCAAGTATCTTTAATTTATTAGTTCTGTTCACTTTAAACTCAAACTGCCAGTTACTTGGCCAGCAAAATGGGCTTATCTGGGAAGAGCAAAGACTGGCAATCTCGGATGAGCAAGCTATGGGTACATCGCAGGCAAGTGCAAGAAACAAAGGAGAGGAACATCATTTCATGGAGAAGGAGGAAGAAGTTGGGAGGGGTGCTTGGAAGGAAAGTCCCCCTGGAGAAAGGCAGGGGTTCAGGGTGAGGGAGGATTCTCACCCGCCGTGCTGCGGGGATGGTGGATCTCTTGTAGGAGATGAACTCTCCGGCTTCCCCTGTGGGGCCTGGAATGGATGAGTCTCCCCTGTGGGGGATTGTAATGTGGGGTCTGTAATGGGCACTGAGTGCCAGGGGCCCCATTCCAGCCTCCCCTTCTGGTGTCCCCAGTCCACTTTACTGAGGCTGCCCTTCATGCTTTTTCACAGTTCTAACCAGGTTGTCATGGAGCATTGTGGGGAATTGGAATTCCAAATCCCGCTGCTTCTACTGCACCCTGGACATGGGGGTCCCCTGTTTAATCCTCCCATGAATCTCTAGCTAATACGTGGCCTCCTCCAGTGATTAGTGGTCTCTCCATGGTGGGTGAACTGGATCTGGGAGGGCTTGGCCTCCACCCTGGAGTCTGATGTCCTCTCTGCTTCTGTGACGTGGTGCTGACATGAATGTTTGGAAGAGTCATTTACTCTGCAGTGACTTCAAATCTGCAGTAACTTTCCACAGCAGCACAAATACACTTTATCTCCACACTCAGATTCCTCGGCTGCCATTTCTTTACCACCTTTGCCACTTCACACCGGTTACTTCGGTGCATTTTACCCCAAACAGGGGCACTGTCCCACGGAACCACCAAGTGAGGAAATCGTGACGGTTCCCACATTTGAACCCAGACCGCAGGCCCACTTCAGCTGTCACCACCTTCCCAACAGTCTGAAGTGTCTTCAATATTTGGATCCAGTTTTCTTCTTCTGGAATTTCCTCCACGACTTTCCCTTCTTTGGGCAACCTTTCTGGATTTATCTGAGTGGTAATTCACTATGGCTAATGTCACGGAGACTGTTTTCACTGTCCATTCACGTTGTGACATGCATCAGTCCTTCATTCACTTTTTCATGGTGACTAAACATAAGAACATTGACCCCCTTAAAACGTTTCAGGTACACAGTTCACTGGCCTTCGTTGAGTTCTCATGGTCGCGTGTCATTCTGTAGAACATTTTCATTCTCTCTGAGGGAGCCTGTGTGCATGAAACACCAACTCCCCGTGGCCATTTCCCTTCAGCCCCTGCAGCCACATCCAACCTTGTGTCCCAGACGCCTCACCCAAGTGGGACCATACAGTATCTGTCCTTCCGTGACTGGCTGATTTCACTCAGTGTAATGATTTCCAGGCTCAACACGTGTTGTAGCCTGTGTCAGAACTCACTTCATTTTTAAGGCCGAATCATGTTCTATTGTGTATAAACCATATTTTGTTTATCCATTCACCTGTCAGTGGACACTTGCGTTGCTTCCACCTTTTGGCTCTTGTGAGTAATGCTGCTCTGAATAAGGGTACTTCTACTTTTGATTTTAGGGGGCATATAGGCTACACTGGAATTCTGTGCTTAATATTTTAAGGAACCACCATAATTTTTTCCCACAAGTGAACCATTTTACTTCATTCCTTCATGGGCAGAACAAGATTGTTTTTTGCAAGGGTTAGTTTATTTGCCTTCTAATACAGATGTCCATGCTCAAATAAGACATTTTCTTGGAATATTTTACAGTGAGTAAACCTTAACATGTAGCCCAAATAGGTATAGAGAAGAACCAAATGTTCTAAAGCAACACTTAAGAAAATATTTCTTGACATTAATGTTTTCTGGTCAAAATCTTTAAAAATTGAGTTTCTCTGTCACTCTTCTCACAAGTGGATTCAATGGCCCTGTGTTGGCTGAAAAGTATCTTCTCAGTGGGCTTCCTTAATGGGCCTCTCTGAATAGGATGCTCTCTTAGTCCTTACCCTGTATTTTTTCCTATCATTGATCCATTGATCATATCCCACGGTCTTTGCAAGCTCCCAGGTGGGACTAGAGCTATACATTTGTACTAATTAGATACTCCATAAATATTTATGAAATGAACAAGTTTGGGTTTCTTTTTAATAAAAAATATACACGTTTTACCAGTGAATTTTTTACCATTTCAGAATATATTTGGAGAAGTCCACTGCTCCATGAGTACACATCTGTCAAGCCTTTGGTTTTCTTGTGTCCTGTGTCATGCTTCCCTGAGCTGGCTGGAGTGCTCCTGACCCATGTATGAAGCTCAGCTTCAAATCTTAGGGGTGAGTTCTGTGAAGGCGCTGGGGGGTATTTGGGGGTCTTGTCCTGCTGGACACCACCGTGTCATCTGGGGCCAGATGTGATGTGAGCACCCCCTCTTTCCCTAGCTTTTCCCATCCAGCTCTACCCTCTGTCAAAATGTGGATTTCCCACTAACTGTGTCTTTGCAGACAAACTCTGAGATGGGCTATGCTTGGGACTCATTGACATCACAGAGTCTCGTTATAAACAGTGTCAAGGTCTTCTGTGGCACTGACATGACCTATGTTCCCAGAATATGCCCCATGAAGAGTCCCATGAGAGTCCAGGAGTCCAGGAAAGATAAATGGGTGATTGTGGCTCTAGGTCAAGCCACTCTAGGGGATCCTGCTGGAGATCATGTCACCTCTCAGTCTGGCTCTTTCACTGATTTCCAATAGGACCTAGGAAAGTCATTTCAACTGATTTCAACTTCAGGCTCATCATTTCTAAAATAGGAACTGTTTTTAAATTAATCGATTCATTCAGGACTATGAAATGAACTCGTAGGAAGCTCTGGGCAGTCTCCAAGATGGATTCTCCCTCAGGGTTCTGGCTCCCATCCTCCTTGATCCTATTGAGATCCCCACTGGACAAAATGGCTGCACCATAGAAATTTCCCAGGGCAATGTAGGACTAGCAAGAGTCTTCAGGGTGTGCCCCCATGCCATCTGATGTGGCTGAGGGGCCATGAGCACTTTTGAACCCAAACCAAGGTTTTGGCTGTGCGGTCTTACTTGCACAAATAACAGTGCCTGGGTCAGGCCTTCACTGCAAGAGCTGAGCCGGCTTAGGGAGGACCTGGCCCAGGATGCTGGCCCCATGACACTGTGAGGGGACTGTGAGTCCACAGTGAAGTCATGTAATGCAACAAGTGATTCTACATCAGGATAGATGATGCAAGGTATAGTTTGGCAGCAGACATGACAAAAAAAATCTAAATGACAGAATAGTATGTAGCTAAATGTACTCTATACTGTGGCAGTGGTGAGAAAAGTGCACGATGGGGTCAGAAAGGGGAATGGGAGTTCCAGGAAGCAGGCTGAAGCAGTCAGTGGGTAGTGGGTGTCTCATGGAGGAAGGGACCAGGAGACTTGTTGCAAGTTACCCCAGAGCAGCATCAGGATTGTGCTCTGCCTGACCCATGACCCCGGGGGCATTGGGTGCATTCTAGATCCAGAGGATCTACAGACTGCAAATGAGCCTGAGCAGGGCCTCCATGGTATGTCTTCTTAGTTCCTGAGTGTGGCTCTTTCTCTGTTTCTGGAGATTGATTCTCCTTTTGTTTTCCTCTGAGTAGCACTATTTTGTGTGGATTCAGTGCTGGTAGTTGACACGAATTCTTTCTGAAAAGAAGTAGAATAGAAGTCATCCTTGTTTCCTAAATACCTGAATATATTCAATAGTCATCACCTTTTCCCAGGTCCCTGGGCCTTCATCTGCTGGCCAACTCTGAGATTTTTGGAAACATCTATTTTTAACGGGTTGAAAGAATTAGTTTGGTTTTCTAAAAAATCAACCAAGTCACACTTTTCATAATCTATACTATGATCTGAAAACACTGAATGAACAAGGCTTGACAGGATGACAGAAGAATTAGTTTTGCACTGGGGTTTGCGCCAATGTTTACCCTCTGTTGCCCCCATGTGGCCACTCTCCATATAGCATGTGGCCGAATGTGTTCCAACTTAGATTCAAGAGAGTAAGACAGAAGACGGTTGGTCCCTGAATTCCTTAACTCCTAAAAACCATCCTCTAATTTATAAGCGATATTCTACATCAAGGATATCTTAACTAGATATTAGAGTTATGGTCAAGGTCAAGTTGCATACATTAACTATGGGCAGCTTTTTGTATGTCAATCCTACCTGCCAAAAGTGATTTTAAAAAAAAATAAAATAAAATGGGAGAGGATATAGTCACCACAGCATAGAGCACATTACCTGTCCCAGGAGATAGATAACTAAACATAATTATTGTTTCATCTCAGCTGAGGTCCAGGTCCTATGGGTACCTGGCAGGTAGCATCCATGGCCAACTGCTTATCTCCCCCCGACACTGGCACCCAGCTCAGCACATCTTCTGCTATGCTCAAGGGAAGCAAAACGATGATCCAGTACAGGTGTGACTCCCTTCTGTCAGGCATGTTTGCTTCCAACAGGTAGAAAAATGGACCAGTTCACAAACACACGACATGTCCTTTTGGTTCCTTGCTATCTTCCTCCCCTTTGGGTCACCCAGTTCGTTAACCTTTGGCTCTTGTGAGAACATGGGTTTGCAGAACCTTTCTGTTGACATTTCAAAGTGTAGATCTGTGTTGTTACCTTTTCCCCCATGGATGGATATTTGCATATTTTCTGGGTTTTGCCTATTAGGGATGCCGCTGCTTTGAATATTCCTGTACATTTTTGTTTGTTTGTTTGAACCAGTGTTTTTAATTGAGGGGGGGGGTATATATCTAGGAGAACAATTGTTGAAACATGGTAATACTATTTTGATCTATTCAAATAAATGCCAAGCTATTTTACATGTAGACTGCACCATTTTCCACAACCGAGGCTTAATGGTTTCAGTTTCTCAACATCTTTTTGTTATTTTTAGTTTTCTTGATCATAGTGATTCTACTCATGTAAAAGGACCTCTAACTGATTTAAATCTTCATTTCTATAAAGATTAATGATGTTTAATGTCTATTCATGTGCTATTCACCATTTGTATGATTTCTCTGGAAGAGGGTCTATCCAAGTCCTTTGTTCATTTTTTTTTTCCTTTGTCCATTTTAAAACACCTTTTTGTTGAGGTGTTATAGAAGCTATTTATATATTCTGGGCAACAGACTCTTATTAGATAAATAAAGTACAAATATTTCCTTCCATTCTGGGGGCTGTCTTTTCACTTTCTGGAAAGTATCTTGTGATGTACAAAGATTTTTAAATTTTTTGTACAATTTCTTTTTTTTAATTTTTTTAATTTTTTATTTTTTCAGCATAACAGCATTCATTATTTTTGCACCACACCCAGTGCTCCATGCAATACATGCCC
>NC_081557.1:111871641-111896990 GCF_022355385.1 Mustela nigripes | reverse complement strand
AAATCTTTGTACATCACAAGATACTATCCAGAGAGTGAAAAGATGGCTCCCAGAATGGAAGGAAATATTTGTACATTTTTTATCTAATAAGAGGCTGTTGCCCAGAATATGTAAAGAGCTTTTACAACTTCTCAACAAAAAAGACAACCCCATTTTTAAAATGGATGAAGGACTTGGATAGACCCTCCTCCAGAGAAATCATACAAATGGTGAATGGCACAGGAATAGACGTTAAACATCATTAGTCTTTATGAAAATAAAGATTTAAACCAGTTAGATGTCCTTTTACACAAGTAGAATCACTATGATCAAGAAAACTAAAAATAACAAGGATGTTGAGAAACTGAAACCCGTCAGCCTCGGTTGTGGAAAATGGTGCAGTCTACATATAGAGTAGTTTGGTGTTTACTCAAATAGATCAAACTAGAATTACCATATGACTGAGTGATTGTTCTCCTAGATATATACCCGTTAATTAAAAACACTGGTTCAAAAAAACAAACAAAAATGTACAGGAATATTCATAGCAGCAGCATTCATAATAGGTAAAAACCAGAACTATCAAATGTCCATCCATGGGGAAAAGGACAAACAAAATGAGGTATATGGGAAAAGGACAGACAAAGAGACAAATGCTGTGACAAGTGCCACAGCAGAGGACACTCAGAAGGACTGGGGGTGTGCAGGATTGGCCAGACGCGGGGTCAGGGGGACTGGGAATGCTCCAGGAGCATGCTCACAGCTGTGTCACTGCAGGTAATGTTCAGGAGAGCTGGGGTGTGCAGGGTTGGCTCTACTGGGGAGTAGGAGTCCCGGAGTGTTCCAGGAGGATGTCACAGTTGTGCCTTTGTGTGGCTACACGTGTCAGTGTGACCTGGCATTAGCCAGATAGGGAATGACAAGGATGGTGAGGGGTGGTGTCCCTAAACTGTCTTCTGCAAGGCAAAAGTTCAGTAATGAGATTTCTTTACTGCAATCTCATTTCACATGCATCTATGAGTCCCTAGATCCGAATGCGTAGAACATGAAGTACATAGTTAGCCTTTGCTTTCAAGTCTGAAGTGCCAGAGGCAGAGCACACTTGATATTTCTTCTTGTTGCTCTCAGAGTCTGACTTTTCCCACTTTCATCTCCCACCCAAGGAGAGGGAATAAAGGCAACAAAGATCTGCACTTCATAAGGTCAATGGAAAGCTGCAAATCCAAGTTCTCAGAGGAGCCAAAAGTTTAGGACCAGGGTGACAGAAAGAGAGGCAGATAGCAAGGAACCAAAAGAACATGTCATGAGTATGTGAGCTGGCCCACTTCTCTACCTGTCGGAAGCAAGCCATGCCTGAGAGGAGGGAATCACACCTCACCTGGTCTGTCTGTTCGCTGCCCTTGAGCGTAGTAGAGGATGTGCTGAGCTGGGTGTGGGTGTCGGGGGGAGATGGGCAGCTGGCCACACATGCTACCTGCCCAGTACCTGTAGGACCAGTTTCTGGTCCTTGGCTAAGATGAAACAATTATTATGTTTAGTCACCTATCTCCTGGGACAGGTAATGTGCTCAGTGCTGGGGTGACTATATCATCTCCCATTTTATTTTTTAAAAAACACTTTGGGCCAGTAAGAATGACGTACAAAAAGCTGCCCATAATTCACGTGTGCAGCTTGACCCTGACTCTAACCCTAATCTCTAGTTAAGATATACTTGAAGTAGAATATTGCTCATAAATTATAGGATGGTTTTTAGGAGTTAAGGAATTCAGGAGTTAAGGTTATTCTCCCTTGAATCTGCTATGTTGGACCACATTCGGCCCCATGCTATCTGGAGCGTGGCCACACGGGGGCAAGAGTGAGAAAACATTGGCCAAAACCCACTACAAAGCCAATCCTTCCTTTATCCTGTCAAGGCTTGTTCAATCACTGTTTTCAGATCATTTTATAGATGATGAAACGTGTGACTTGGTTGATTTTTTTAAAAACGAAACTAATTTTCAACCTGTTAAAAATACAAGATGTTTTCAAAAATCCTGGAGTTGGCCAGCAGATGAAGGCCCAGGGGCCTGGGAAAAGGTGATGACTGTTTAATATATTCATGTTTATTTAGGAAACAAGGATGACTTCTGTTCCACTTCTTTTCAGAAAGAGTTTGTGTCAACTACCAGCACTGAATCCACACAAAATAGTGCTGCTCAGAGAAAAACAAAAAGGGAATCAAGAGCCTCGAGAAGCAGAGAAAGAGCCACACCCAGGAACCAAGAAGACATACCACCAAGGCTCTGCTCAGGCCAACTTGCAGTCTGTAGATCCTCTGGAGCTAGAAGACCCCCAATGCCCCTGGGGGTCATGGGTCAGGCAGAGCATACACCCTGATGCTGCACTGGGGTAACCCGTGACAAGTCTCCTGGTCCCTTCTTCCATGAGACACCCCATACCCCCTGATTACTCCAGCCTGCTTCTTGCAACTCCCATTCCCCTTTCTGACCCCATCATACACTTTTTCCATCACTGCCATAGCATAGAGTACGTTTAACTACATGCTATTCTGTCATTTAAATGTGGGGTGTTTTTTTTTTTCAGGTCTGCTGTAAAACTATACCTTGCATCATCTACCCTGATGTAAAATCACTTGTTGTGTTGCATGACTTCACTGTGGACTCACAGTCCCCTCTCAGTGTCATGGACTAGCTTCCTGGGCCAGGTCCTCCCTAAGCCAGCTCAGCTCTTGCAGTGAAGGCCTGATCCATGCACTGCTATTTTTATGCAAGTAAGACTGCACAGCCAAAACCTTGTTTTGGATTCAGAAGTGCTCATGACCCCTCAGCCACATCAGATGGCATGGGGGCGCACTCTGAAGACACTTGCTAGTCCAGTGTTGCCCTGGGAAATTTCTGTGGAGCAGTCCTTGTGTTCAATGGGGGAACTCAATAGAAATCAGGGAGGATGGGAGTCAGAACATCAAAGATACAGATTGAGTGCAAAGTAGTGCACTCATTACATCAATAGGCACTCTAGTCAAACTATAGGAAGACCCCAGATGTCCATGGACAGATTAATGGGTAAAGAAGATGTGGTTCATAACTACAATGGAATATAATTCAGCATCAGAGAAGGCAAAGACTTGCCATTGCATCCTCAGGGATGCAACTGGAGGGTATTATGCTGAGGGGAATAAGTCCATCAGAGAAAGACAATCGGCACATGGTATCACTCACAAGTGAAATGGAAGAAACACCAAGAGGATCAGAGGGGAAGGGAGGGAAAACTGAATAGGAAGTTATCAGAGAGGGAGAAAAACCATGAGAGACTCTTCATTATAGAAACAAACTGAAGGTTGCTGGAGGGGAGGTGGATGGGGGATGGGGTAACTGGGTGATGGGCATTAAGGAATACACGTGATGCAATGAGCACTGGGTATTATACACACCTGATCAATTATAGAACACTACATCTGAAACTAATAATGTGCTTTAAGTTGGCTCATTGAATTAAAGCTAAACATAAAGAACTCCAGCAAACACTCCTAAAATTTTTTATGGAACCATCAAAGATACTAAACAGCCAATGCAATGTTAAGAAAGAAAAACAAGGCTGCTGGGAGCAAGATGGCAGAGGAATAGCAGACTGAAACAGCATTAGATCGCAGAAGTTCAGCTAAATAGTTATCAAATCATTCCAAACACCGACAAACTCAACAGGAGATAGAAAAGAAGAAGAGCAGCAACTCTAGCAACAGAAAATTGACTAGTTTCCGGAAGGTAGGACATGTGGGGAAGTGAATCCACAGCAATGGGAAAATAGACCATGGGGGGAAGGGCCAGCTCCTAGCCAGCAGTGGAGTAGCAGAGCACAAAATCAGAACTTTAAGAAGTCTGCTCCACTGAGGGACATTTCTCCAAAAGGTGAGTGGTTGGAACCCTCACAGGGACTGTGTGGGTTCAGGACCCATGGGGTCACAGAAAGACCGGGGGTGTCTGGGTGTGGCAGAGCTCCCAGGTATTGGAGCCGGGAAGACAGCTACAGAGATGGAGTCGAGGAGTGAGCTCTCAGATTGACATTACCTTAAGCCATGATCCAAGGCACAGTTGGGCCAATGCTCTTCGTGCAGGGACCCCACAAGTGACAGATCCAGAGAGAATCTCTCCTTATCCCTCTGGGAGGGGCAGCGTGGGAGTGCACTGCAGGAATCTGCTCAGTTTAGAGACTCCAAACAGGGCTGTTCACCAGAGATAGAAATGTTTGGTCACAGACTGGGTGAGCATAGGGTGAGGCTGGAGCCCAGGGAGACAGGAAGGACTGACTGTTTTTCTCTGGGGGCACACTGAGGAGTGGGGCCTTGAGCTCTCAGCTACTCCAGGCCAGAGATGGAGAGGCCACCATTTTCACTCCTGTCCTCCAACACTCTATGGAAAGCATTCAGGGAACAAAAACTCCTGAGAGTGAACCCGAGCAGATTACTTAGCCTGGCCCCCAGCAAGGGCAGTGCAATTCCACCTTGGGCAAAGACATTTGAGAATCACTGCAACAGGCCCCTCCACCAGAAGATCAGCAAGAACATCCATCCAAGACCAAATTCACCAATCAACGAGAACTGTGAAATCCAGAGCTAGGGGAAAGCAACACATAGCTTTCATGGCATTTCCCCCATGATCCTTGAGTCTTACAAAGTGAAATTTAAAAACAAAATTTTTTTAACTTTCTCTTTTTAAACTGATTTATCTTAACAATACCTTTTAAAAAAATCTTTTAAATTTTCATTGTTTAGTCATATTTTATCCCCTCATTGTATTTAACCTTATTGTTTTTATATATATAGGGTTTTTTTTCCTTTAAAATTTTGGGATACAATTTCTTCTAATAGATCAAAATATACCGTAAATCTAGCACATGGTTTTGTTCTAGTCTCCAGTTTGATCACATTTTTCCTCTTTTGTTTTCTTTTTCTTTTTTCAACCAACTTATTTTATTTTTAGAATCTTTTTAAAATTCTCACTTTACAGTCATATCAACACTTCATTTGTTTACCCTTATTCATATATATATATATATATTTTCCCTTTCTTTTAAATTTAGGAGGTAGTTTCTTCTAAGAGATCAGAAAATCAAGTAGGTTTTTCTATTCTATTCACCAGTCTAATATATATGTACATATTTATTTTTTATTATTTTAATTTTATTTTTTCCATTTTCTTCTCCCCCCAGTTTTGGGTCTTTACTGATTTGTTTAGTGTATATTTTTCTGGGCTCTTTGTCACCCTTTTAATATTTTGTTCTCTTCTTCAAATATTCTTATCTGGATAAAATAACAATGCAGAAAACACCACAAGAAAAAGAACAAGAGGCTGTACCAATGGCTAGGGACCTAATACAGACAATGGTAATATGTCAGAACTGGAGTTCAAAATGAGGATTATCAAGGTGCTAGCTAGGCTTCAAAAAAGAATGAGTTACTAGAAAAACCCTTCCCACAGAAATAAAATCACTTTCAGGAGAAAAAAAAAATCTAACCACGTTGAAATCCAAAAAGCTATTAATGATGTGCAGTTACAAAATAGAGGCTCTTACTGCTAGGATAAATGAGACAGAAGAGAGAATTATGGTATAGAAGATCAAATGACAGATAATTAAGAGGCTCAGTGAGAGAGACAAATAACTACATCATGAGGGGAGAATTCAAGAGAAGGGTGATACCATAAGACAAAACAATATTAGAATAATTGGGATCCCAGAAGAATAAAGAGAGAGAGGGGCAGAAGGTATACTGGAGGAAATTATAGTGGAGAATTTACCTAATATGACAAAGGGAACAAGTATCAAAATCCAGGAGGTACAGAGATTTACCCTTGAAATCAATAAAAATAAGTCCATACCCAGTCATCTAATAGTAAAGCTTACATGTCTGAGTGACAAAGAGAAAATCCTGAAGGCAGCTCCGGACAAGAGGTTTGTAACCTACAATGGTAGAAATATTAGATTGGCAAGAGACTTATCCACAGAGACCTGGCAGGCCAAAATGGACTGGCATGATATATTTGAAACACCAAACAAACAAACAAAAAAAAATGCAGCCAAGAATACTATATCGAGCTAGGCTGTCATTGAAAATAGAAGGAGAGATAAAAATCTTCCAGGATAAACAAAAATTAAAAGAATTTGCAAACACCAAACCAGCCCTACAGGAAATATTGAAAGGGGTCCTCTAAGCAAAGAGAGAGCTTGAAAGTAGTAACCAGAAAGGGACAGAGACAATATACTGTGACAGTCATCTTACAGGCAATACAATGGAACTAAATTCACATCTTTCAATAGTTACACTGAATGTAAATGGGCTAAATGCCCCAATCAAAAGATACAGTTATCAGAATGGATAAAAAAAGCCAAAACCCATTGATATGCTGTCTACAAGAAACTCATTTTAGATGCAAAGACACCTCTAGATTTAAAGGCAGGGTGTGGAAAACAATATCTCTTGCTAATGGACATGAAAAGAAAGTTGGGCTGGTAATCCTTTTATCACATAAATTAGATTTTAAGCCAAAGACTATAATAATAGATGAGGAAGGACACTATATCTTCCTTAAAAGGTCTGTGCAAGAAAGATCTAACAGTTTTAAATATCTATGTCCCTGACATGGGAGCAGCCAACTATATAAACCAATTAATAACAGCATCAAAGAAACACATTGACAATAATACAATAATAGTAGAGGACTTTAACATGCCCCTCACTGAAATGGACAGATCATTTAAGCAAAAGATCAACAAGGAAATAAAGGCTTTAAGTGGCACACTGTACCAGAGGGACATTACAGATAAATTCAGAACATTCCAACCCAAAACAACAGAGTATACATTCTTCTCTAATGCACATGGAACATTCTTCAGAATAGATCACATCCTGGGTCACAAATCAGGTCTCAACTCATACCAAAAGTCTGGGATCATTCTCTGCATATTTTCAGACCACAATGCTCTGAAGCTACAACTCAACTACAAGAGGAAAGCTGGAAAGAACTCAAATAAATGGAGGCTAAAAAGCATCCTACACAAATGAATGGGTCAGCCAGGAGATTAAAGAAGCATTGAAATAAGTCAAGCAGAGAAAGTCAATTACCCATGGTTTCACTTATTTGTGGAGCATAAGAAATAACATGGAGGTCATGGGGAGATGGAGAGGAGAAGGGAGTTGGGGGAAATTGGAGGTTGAGACAAACCATGAGAGACTATACACTCTGAAAAACCATCTGAGGGTTTTGAAGGGGCAGGGGATGGGAGGTTGGGTGAGCCTGGTGGTAGGTATTATAGAGGGCATGTATTGCATGGAACACTGGGTGTGGTACATGAACAATGAATTCTGGTAATCTGAAAAGAAATTTAAAAAAAGAATTGAAAAAATTCATGAAAACACAACTGTTCAAAATCTGTGGGACACAGCAAAGGTGGTTCCTGAGAGGAAAGTATATAGTGATACAAGCCTTTCTCAAGAAAGAAGAAAGCTTTCAAGGATGTAACCTAGCCCTACATCTAAAGGAGCTGGATAAATAACAGCAAAGAAAGCCCAAACCCAGCAGGAGAAGAGAATCATAAAGATCAGAGCAGAAATCAATGAAATAGAAACCAAAAGAATAGTAGAACAGATGAAGGAAACTAGGAGCTGGTTCTTTGAAAGAATTAATAAGATTGATAAACCCCTGTCCAGACCTACCAAAAATAAAAGAGAAAGGACCCAAATTAACAAAATCATGAATCAAAGAGGAAAGATCACAACCAACACCAAAGTAATACAAGTAATTATAAGAACATATTATGAGCAACTCTGCGCCAGCAAATTTGACAATCTGGAAAAAATGGATGCATTTCTAGAGACATAAAAACTATCACAACTGAACCAGGAAGAAATAAAAAACCTGAACAGACTCATAGCCAGTAAGGAGATTGAAGCAGTCATCAAAAATTTCCCAACAAACAAGACCCCAGGGTCAGATGCCTTCCCATGGGAATCCTACCAAATATTTAAAGAATTAATACCTATTCCCCTGAAACTGTTCCAAAAAATAGAAATGGAAGGAAAACTTCCAAACTCATTTTATGAGGCCAGCATTACCTTCATCCCAAAACCAGACAAAGGCCCCACCAAAAAGGACAATTAGAGACAAATATCCTTGATGAACACGGATGTGAAAATTCTCACAAAAATGCAACCCAATAGGATCCAACAGTGCATTAAAAGGATTATTCACCACGACCAAGTGGGATTATTTCCTGGGCTGCAAGGCTGGGTCAGCATTCGCAAATCAGTGTTGTACAATACGTTAATAAAGGAAAGAACAAAAACCATATGGTACTCCCAATAGATGCTGAAAAAAGCATTTGACAAAGCACAGCATGCTTTCATGATCAAATCTCTTCAAAGTGTAGAGGTAGAGGGTTCATACCTCAATATCATCAAAGCCATCTAAGAAAAACCTGCAACAGATATCATTCTCAATGGGGAAAAACTGAGAACTTTTCACCTAAGGTCAGGAACATGGCAGGGATATCCACCATCACCACTGCTATTCAACATAGTACTAGAAGTCCTAGCCTTGGCAATCAGACAACAAAAAGAAATAAAAGGCATCCAAATCAGCAAAGAAGTCAAACTCTCACTCTGTGCAGATGATAGGATACTTTATGTGGGAAATGCAAAAGACTACACTCCAAAACTACTAGAACTCATACAGGAATTCAGTAAAGTGTCAGGATATAAAACCAGTGCACAGAAGTCAGTTGCATTTCTATACACCAACAGCAAGACAGACGAAAGAGAAATTAAAGAGTTGATCCCATTTACAGTTGCTCCCCAAACCAGAAGATACCTAGGAATAAACCCAACCAAAGAGGTAGAGAATTTGGACTCAGAAAACTACAAAGTACTCATGAAAGAAACTGAGGAAGACACGAAGAAATGGAAAACATTCCATGCTGATGGATTGGAAGAACAAATATTATGAAAATGTCTATGCTACCTAAGGCAATCTATACATTTAATGTAATTCCTATGAAAATACCATCCTTTTTTTTTTTTCAAAGAAATGGAACAAATAATTCTAAAATTTATATGGCATGGAGAAGACCCAAAATAGCCAGAGGATTGTTGCAAATGAAAGCCAAAGTTGGTGACATCACAATTCCAGACTTCAAAACTTTATTACAAAGTTGTAATTATCAAGACATTATGGTACTGGCACAAAAACAGATACATAGATCAATGGAACAGAATAGAGAGCCCACATATAGACCCTCAACTCTATGGTAAACTAATGTTTGACAAAGCAGGAAAGAATGTCCAGTGGAAAAAAGACAGTCTCTTCAACAAACGGTGTTGGGAAAATTAGACAGCCACATGCAGAAGAATGAAGCCGGACCATGTCCTAACACCACACACACAAATGGACTCAAAATGGATAAAGAACTCAATGTGAGCCAGGAACCCATCAAAATCCTTGAGGAGAACACAGGCAGCAACCTCTTCGACCTCAGCCGCAGCAACTTCTTCCTAGAAACATTGCCAAAGGCAACGGAAGCAAGGGCAAAATGAACTATTGGGACTTCATCAAGATCAAAAGCTTTTGCACAGCAAAGGTAATAGTCAACAAAACCAAAAGACAGCTGACAGAATGGGAGAAGATATTCGCAAATGACATAACAGATAAAGAGCTAGTATCCAAAATCTACAAAGAACTTACCAAACTCAACACCCAAATAACAAAGAATCCAATGAAGAAATGGGCAGAAGACATGAACACACATTTCTGCAAACCAAACATTCAGATGGCTAACAGACACATGAAAAAGTGCTCCACATCAACTGGCATCAGAGAAATCCAAATCAAAACCACAATGAGATATCACCTCACACCAGTCAGAATGGCTAAAATAGACAAGTCAGGAAACAACAGATGTTGGCAGGGATGTGGAGGAAGGGGAACCCTCCTACACTGTTGGTGGGAATGCAAGCTGGTGCAGCCACGCTGGAAAATATTATGGAGGCTCCTCAAAAAGCTGAAAATAGAGCTACCCTGCAACCCAGCAATTGCACGACAGGGTATTTACCCTAAATATACAAATGTAGTGATCCAAAGGGACACATGCACCCAGATGTTTATAGCAGCAATGTCCACAATAGCCAAACTATGGAAACAACCCAGATATCCATCAACAGATGAATGGATAAAGACGATATAATAGATATAGAAATAGATAGATATAGATATAGATATATACAATGGAATACGATGCAGCCATCAAAAGAAATGAAATCTTGCCATTCGCAACAATATGGATGGAACTAAAGGGTATTATGCTGAGCGAAATAAGTCAGTCAGAGAAAGATAATTATATGATCTCTCTGATATGAGTAATTTGAGAGGCAGGGTGGGGGTTTTGGTGGGTAGGTAGGGAAGGAAAAAAATGAAACAACGTGGGATTGGGAAGGAGACAAAACATAAGAGATTCTTAATCTCACAAAACAAACTGAGGGTTGCTGGGGGTGGGGGATAGGGAAAGGGTGGTTGGATTATGCACACTGAGTTATAGGACATTATGTGCTTTGCTGAGTGCTGTGAAATATGTAAGCCTGATGATTCACAGACCTGTACCACTGGGGCAAATATACATTGTATGTTAACAAAAATAAGTAAGTAAGTAAGTAAATAAATAAATAAATAAAATTAAAAAAAAAACAACGTTGGGGGAGTCATAATTCCAGATTTCAAATTACACTACAAAGCTGTAGTCATCCTAACAGTATGGTACTGGCACAAAAGTACACACAGTGACCAAGGGAACACGATAGAAGCTCAGATATAATACCACAATTATGTAGTCAATTAATCTTCCACAAAGCATAAAAGAATATTGAAAAGGAAAAGGACAGTCTTTACAAACGGTGTTGGAAAAACTGGACAGCTACGCACAAGAGAATAAAATTACTTTGCTTCATTACACCATATGGACAATTAAAATCTAATCAAGATTTCAGTGGAAGACCTGAAACCATAAAAATCCTACAAGAGGCAACAGACAGTAACTTCTTGACATGGACAAAAGCAACATTTTTCTAGACTGTCTCCTGAGGAAAAGGATAAGGAAATAAAAGAAAAATTAACTACTCGGACTTTATCAAAATAAAAGTTTCCGCACAGAGAAGAACTATGAAGAAGTAATAATCACAAGACAAGCTACTGAAAGGGAGAAGATATTTGCAAATATCCTATGCAATAAAGGAATAGTGCCTAAAATATATAGAATAGATAAAACTCAACACCTAAAAAACAAATAATTGAGTTAAAAAATAGAAGACATTGCACTACTGGGTATTTATCCCAAAGATACAGATGTAGTGAAAAGAAGGGCCATCTGTACCCCAATGTTTATAGCAGCAATGGCCACGGTCACCAAACTGTGGAAAGAACCAAGATACCCTTCAACGAATGAATGGATAAGGAAGATGTGGTCCATATACACTCTGGAGTATTATGCCTCCATCAGAAAGGACAAATACCCAACTTTTGTAGCAACATGGACGGGACTGGAAGAGATTATGCTGAGTGAAATAAGTCAAGCAGAGAGGGTCAATTATCATATGGTTTCACTTATTTGTGGAGCATAACAAATAGCATGGAGGACATGGGGAGTTAGAAAGAAGGGAGTTGGAGTAAATTGGAAGGGGAGGTGAACCATGAGAGACTATGGACTCTGAAAAACAATCTGAGGGTTTTGAAGGGGCAGGGGGTGGGAGGTTGGGGTAACAGGTGGTGGGTATTATAGAGGGCACGGATTGCATGGAGCACTGGGTGTGGTGCAAAAATAATGAATACTGTTATGTTGAAAATGAATAAAAAATAAATTTAAAAAAATAGAAGACATGAACAGACATTTCTCCAAAGAAGAAATACAGATGTCCAAATGTCTCATGAAAATATGTTCACCATCACCCAATCTCAGGAAAATGTAAATCAAAAGTATAATGAGATGCTACCATATTCTTTCAGAATGGCTCCCATTAACAGCATAAGGAACAACAGGTGTTGGGAGGATATGGAAAAAGGGGAACCCTCATGCACTGTTGGTGGAACCTGCAAAGGTTTCCAGGTGCAACCACTCTGGAAAACAGAATGGAGATTCCTCAAGATGATAAAAATAGAGCTAACCAGCAATCACACTACTGGTATTTACCCAAAGAATATGAAAACAATAACTCAAAAGAATACGTGAACCCCTATGGTTCTTGCAGCATTATTTCCAAGATCACAATATGGAAGCAACCCAAGTGTCTGTTGATAAAGTGATAGATGAGAGATGTGTACACACACACACACGGTCACACACAGTAGGATCTCATTCAGCCATAAAAAGAATGAAATCTTGCCATTTGCAGCCACACAGATGGATCTAGAGGGTATT
Organism: Mustela nigripes; assembly: GCF_022355385.1. NCBI lineage: Eukaryota > Metazoa > Chordata > Mammalia > Carnivora > Mustelidae > Mustela > Mustela nigripes. The sequence continues at coordinate 111,884,561 of NC_081557.1, read as the reverse complement.
ATCCTAAGTGAAAACAGTCACTCAGAGAAAGACAATACCATATGATGTCTCTCTTACATATAATTGAAGAAACAAACATACATAAATAAGGGAGAAAAAAGAGACAAACCAAAATACAGATTCTTAACAATAGAGAACAAACTGATGGTTACCAAAGTGGAGATGGACAGAGGGATGAGTGAAACAGATGAAGGGGACTAGGAGTACATTTTTCCTGATGAGAACTGAGTAATATATAGAATGACTGAATCATGCTATTGTACACCTGAAACTAATATAATACAGTATGTTAACTCGACTGGAATTAAAGTAATCAATAAAAATATTTTTCTTTCAGTAACCTATTTGAAAAAACTTTGGTACACAATGTTCATATGCCCTATTTGGGAGTATTTCCTCACCAATACTTATTCACTCCATGCCTCGAATTCAAGTCTCACTGAATTCTTATACTTTAACTGTTAATCCTAGCCCATAGCAGCCATGGTCCCTTTCCAACCAAGATCAGCACCTAAGCATTCCAGAGAGTGTAAGTAGAGATAGGTGCCACTTCATAATCCAGAAAGCTATTATTGTTTCTGTTTTAGTATGAGATGCTCACAGAGTATGGGACAGGTTTCAGAGCAGGCTTGTTCTCTATCATGGATCAGCAATTCAGTGGTTGTTACCTGGGTCCATTTGGCTAATAGTTTCCCTGTGGATGAGCTTGCTTCCAAGCACATCTATGGAAGGGGCAAAAGGTGGGTGGGCTCAGTGTGGGATAGGAAGAGGGTCAAGTACAGACCAGGGTATGATCCCTCACCTGAACCAGAACTGCCATGGTATGGGTATGGAAGACAGAAGCAACGGGAAAACATGAAACTCACCATCTGAATGCAGGAGACACAGGTCAAGGGATCTCAAGATGTGGAGTGTGGAATCTTCTCTGAGCTACCTCTGGGAGGGAGAGTGGGGAAGGAATGAGAAAAAGAAACTCTGTACCTGGCCCATGCCAGCTGCCCACCAGTCCTGGCACATGTCAGTCTACACAGCTGACACAGCCTTGGATCAGGATGGGTCCCTCAACACTCAGTGGGATAGCTGGCTCCAGGGCTCAGGGGTATGCTGAGGGAGGTGGCAGGAAAGGCTTCCCCTATGAGGTCATTGCCTCTTTGAGCAGACAGCCCTGCAGGGTTGCTGAAAACCCACTGAGAGGTTCGAAAGACATGCCATGGATGAACTAAGGCATGGAGAAACAGAAAAAAATATTGGATTTTCACCTCAGGAAGTGGAGACAGCTTCTCTGAGGAGGACTGAGGGGAGGCAGGCCAAGCTGAAAAGAAAGACATGGATCTCCTGATTGGGGACCTGCAGCCCCCTTCTAGGGCAGGGCATCATCCTCACCTCAAAGGGAATCCATGGAAGTATTCAATCAGGGGACTGACAGAGCTGCCTCTCAAGAAGGCTACCCTTGCATTGGGTTGTAGTACGCAGACAATGAGGGCCAGATGGAATGAGGACAATACCCCGGGGGCCATGGGGAAGAGCAGAGGCTCATGACCATGAAAATGATGAAAAGTAGGACGCAGCAGCATGGGAGGCGGTTGGCACAAAAGTGCCATGGCACAGTGCCCATAGCTACAGTGACTTGGTGCCTTCTGTGCCAGGCACGTTTTACTTCAGTTGGCTCCAGATTAGTCCTGACCACAACCCTAGGAAGTGTGCAGCACCTCCACCCTACTCTCCCCATGCTGCTGCTAGGAATCATTCACCAGATCCCAATCACTTTTGATGGAAACCGAACAGTGGCTCCCACCACACATGGCCCCTCTGATGGTGGTCCAGTGTGACACTCGTGACTTTCCAGAGACTTCTGTCTATCTGTCTTCACACAAGTCAACAGGTCGGAGGGTTTCCATGAATTCCACAGATTCTGGAGACAGATCTACAGGCTCCACTGCCCTACCTAATACCAACAACTGGTGGGTTGCTTGGGACCTCGGCTATTGCAATGAAACTCACCATGCCCCATTTATGTCACTTCCTACAGAAAGTTGGGTTCTGATCCCCCAATGTACCATATATCCTGGTTGCTGACTTGGGACCATGCCATGAACCCATCTGGCACCTTTCTTTAGAGAAGGCCACCATGAACCTCCTACATAATATTTCTAAGGAAGTACCAATCCATCAAGTGTGAATGGTGGTAAACAGCCTACAAGGTAGTAGTCAGTAATTATAACAAGAGTTGACCCTTGCCCCCACTCTAGTCTCACAAAATCTTCCTCTGTCCCAATGGAAGTCATGGTCTGCCCTTAGAAAACACCCCAGGAAACTAACCTTTAAGCTGAATGCTCCCTTCATGCTCTGGTTCAGATATTGCCTGACCACAATAGTATGAAAGTAGAAATCAGTCACAAAAATGGGACAGTCAAAAAATATGTGGAAATTTAACAACATGCTAGGAAACAACCAATGGTCAAAGAAGAAATTGAAAGAAATTTTAAAACTACCTTGAGACAAATGAAAAAGAGAACCTATGAATAGTTAAGGGATCCAGCAAAAGTATCTCTAAGGGGAGGTTCATAGAAATTCTGGTCCTCATCGATCCACCTGAAAGCTCTCCAAGAACCAACCATATTTTACATGGGAAAGAAGTGGGGGGGGGGAAGCAAAGCCCTTTAGCAGTAGAAATAATGAAATAACAAAATGGAATGTGGATATAAATCCAATAGAGACAAAAAAGACAAAAGATCAATGAAAATACAAGCTGCCTTTTTGGGAAAGATAAACAAAACTGACAAACTTTTAGCTAGACTCTCCAAGACAATTACAATCAGGTAAGAAAGAAAATTTTCTCCTGTCTCATAACAAAATCCTGGAGGATAACACAGGCAACAATCTCTTTGACCTTGGCACTGCCACTTCTTGCAATACATGTCTCTAAAGACCAGAGGAACAAAAGCAAAAACGACCTATTGGGACTCCACCAAGGTAAAAACTTTTGCACAACAAAGGAAACAGTTATAAAAACTGAAAGACAACCTACTGAATAAGAGAAGATATTTGCAAATGGCATTACAGATAATGGTCACTATCCAAGATCTACAAGAACTGCTCAAACTCAACACACAAGAAACAATGAATCCACTTGAGAAATGGGCAGAAAACAGGAAGAGACACTTCTCCAAAGAAGACATCCAAATGGCCAACAGACCATGAAAAAGTGCTCCACATCACTTGCCATCAGGGAACTCGAAAACACATGTAATCACTCTGGAAAGCAGCATGGAGATTCTTCACAAAGTAAAAATAGAGCTACTCTATGACCCAACCATTGCACTCCTGGGTATTTACCCCAGAGAAACAGATGCAGTGAAAAGAAGGAACACATGTGCCCCAATGTTCATAGCAGCATTGTCCACAAGAGCCAAACTGGAAGGAGCTGAGATGTCCTTCAACAGGGGAATGGATAAAGAATATGTGGTACATATATACCATAGAATGATACTCAACCATCAGAAGGGATGAATATCCATCATTTTCATCGACATGGATGGAACTGGAGGAGGTTATACTAAATGAAATAATTCAGGTAGAGAATGACAATTACCACATAGTTTCACTCATATGAGGAACACAAGGAATACTGTGGAGGACCACAGGTGAGGGGAGGGAAAACTGAATGGGAAGAAATCAGAGAGGGAGACAAAGCATTGGAGACTCTTAATCATAGGAAACAAACGAGGAGAGGCAGATTGGGGGTGGGGTAACTGGGTGATGGATATTAAGAAGGCGACATGTAGTGCTGAGGCCTGGGTTTTATATGCAACTAATGAATCATTGACCCTTACCTCAAAAACTATACCTTGGCTAACTGACTTTATTATTTTTTTAAATTAAATTTATTTTTTTTCAGTGTCCCAAGATTCATTGTTTATGCATCACACCCAGTGCTCTATGCAATATGTGCTCTCCTTAATACCCACTACCAGGCTCACCTAACCCCACTACACCCCACCCCTCCAAAACCCTGTTTGTTTTTCAGAGTCCACAGCCTCTCATGGTTTGTTTCCCCCTTCGATTACCCCCAATTCACTTTTCCTTTCCTTCTCCTAATGTCCTCCACATTATTCCTTATGCTCCACAAGTAAGTGAAACCATATGATAATTGACTCTCTCTGCTTGATTTATTTCACTCAACATAACCTCCTCCAGTCCCACCCATGTTGATACAAAAGTTGGGTATTCCTCCCTTCTGATGGAGGCATAATACTCCATTGTATATATGGACCATATTTCTTTATCCATTCATCTGTTGAAGGTCATCTTGATTCTTTCCACAGTTTGGCAACTGTGGCCATAGCTGCTATGAACATGGGGGTACAGGTGGCCCTTCTTTTCACTACATCTGTGTCTTTGGGGTAAATACCCAATTGACTAACTGAATATAAATTTAAAAAATGTGAAAAACATAAAAGAAAGAAAGAAAGATGAACTACTACAATGAACAGCACAAAATTACAAAGAATAGTACAAGACTACTATGAGCAAGTATAGGCCAACACCTTGGACAACTAGAAGAAATGCATAAGTTCTTAACAACAACCTAGAATGAAACGTGAAGAAAAAAAAAATCTGAACAGACTGATCACTACTAAAAAATTGATTTGACAATCAAATCCACCCAGTTTCACTGAAGAGTTCAACCAGATGGTAGATGAAGAATTAATACCAACCCTCCCCAAATTGTTTTTAAAAAAGGAAAGAAGGGCATATGTCCAAATTCATTTTAAGAAAACAGCATTACCCTGGCTACCAAAACAAGACAAGATGCTACAAGAAAATGAAAGGCCAATATCCCTCATGAACAGAGATGCAAAAATCCTCAACAAATTATCTGCAACATCAGTTCAACAATCCATCAGGAGAATCACACAACATGATCCAGTGGGATTTATTCCAGGGACGCAAGGATGATTCCACATTTGTACATCACCAATAGTATATACCACCCTAATAAAATAAAAGATAAAAATCCTCAGATTGTTATATAGGTGCGGAAAGAACACTTCACATGATTCAATATGGATTTATGATAAAGACTCTAAACCATCTGGGTACTGAGGGAACAAAACTCAACCAAACAAAGACCCTATATGAAAAGCCCACAGCTAACATTATACTTGAAGGTGAAATACTGAAACTTCACTACCAGCAAGAACAAGACAAAGATGTCCACTCTTAGCACTTAATCATTGTATTGAAAGCCTTAAAGCCATTTAGACAAAAACAAAACAAAAAACCATGTGAAATCTAAATAGGAAAAGAAAATGGTCACTATTTGCAGATGCTATGATACTGTATGTAGAAATCCCCAAAGAGTCTCCATCCCCCGCAAAAAACCCCACCTATTAGAATAAACAAATTTAGTAAAGCTGCAGGATACAAAGTCAATATACAGAGACGTGTTGGATTTCCTTTTCTAAAAGAATGTATTTATTTAACACACATACAGAGAGAGGGAGAGTGAGAGAGAAAGAGAGAGAGAATGCACAAGCAGGGAGAGCAGTGCAGGGACAGGGAAAAGCAGTCTCCTTGTGGAGCAGGGGTCCCAATGCCAGGCTCATTCCCAGAACCCCAGGATCATGACCTGACCTGAAGGCAGACACTTAACTGACTGAACCACCCAAGTGCCCTACTTGTATTTCTATACACTGATGACCAACTTTCACAAAGAGAAATTAAGAAAGCAATGCCATTGAAAATTGCATCAAGCAAAATGATCTAGGAATAAAAGTAACCAGGAATGAGAAAGACCTGGTATACTGAATACATTAAGGAAAAGGAAGGAAACACATGTGCATGTTGACGGGTGAATGCATAGGCCAAAGATTTGGAAGATGACACAAATAAATGGAAACAGATGGCATATTCATTAATGGGAAGGTTTAATAATGTTAACATGTCTACTGTACCCAAAGCATCTACAGATGTGATGAAATCCCTATCTGAATTCCAATGGCATTATTCAAAGAAATAGAAGGCAGTCCTAGAATTTGTATGGAAACACAAAAGGCCCCAAATACCCAAAGCAATCTGGAGAAGGAAGAACAGAAAGAGAGAGAGAGAGAGTCCAAGATGGCAGAAGAGTAGGAGATCTTAATTTCACCTGGTCCAAAGAATTTAGCTAGGTCAAACCATTCTGAACACCTGCAAATTCAAGCAGAGATCCAAGAAAAGAATAGCTGCCACTCTACAAACAGAAAAGTGAGCACTTTCTGCAAGGTAGGAGGTAAAGAAAGCGAGTCTAAGTTGCTAGGCAGGAAGATCAACTGTGGGGGAGGGAGTCTTTGTCAGCCAGCTACTGCTAACTGCTAGGGGCAGCAGAACACAACATTGGAACTTTTAGAAGTTTGCTCTGGTGAGGCATGTTGCTCTGGGAGCTAAGATAGGGGTCAAACCCTTGATGAGACAGTGTGATCTCAGGGTCCTTGGGGTCTCAGGAAGACCGGAGCACTTGAGGGCAATAGAGCTCCCAGGTATTGGAGCATGGAAGCTGGAGGCAAAGAGTGAACCCAGGAGTGGGCTCTAAGCTTGAGGTTGCCATAAAATGTGATCCATGGCACAGTCTGGTCACTGGTCTTTAAGAAGAGGCTGAAGAAGTGACAAAACTGGGAGAACCCAAGTCTTCCCCCCAGGAGGAGTGGAGCCTGAGCATGCTGCAGGAGACTGCTGGCTTTAGAGACTCCAAAAGGGGTCATGTGTCAGTGATAGAAATGCTTGTTCACAGGTCTGGTGAGCACAGCATGTGGACAGAGACCCGGGAGACATGAAGCATTGACTGCTTTTCTGTGAGAGTGCACTGAGGAGTGGGGCTCTGAGCTCTCAGATCTGGGGACAGAGATTGGTAGGCTGCCATGTTCATTCTCATCCCAAAATATTGCATATTTTCAGGCCATAATGCTTTGAAAATGGAACTCAATCACAAAAGGAAAAGTGGAAAGAACTCAAATACATGGAGGCTAGAGAGAGAGCATCCAACTAAATAATGAATGGGTCGACCAGTCAATTGAAGATGAATTTTAAAAACTCCTGGAAACACATGAGAATGAAAATACAACTATTCAATATCCTTAGGATCCTGCAAGGGCGGTCCAAATAGGGAAGTATATAGCACTACAAGCCTTTCTCGAGAACCAAGAAAGGTCTCAAATACACAACCTAACCAATACCTAAAGGAGCTGGAGAAAGAGCAGAATAGAAAGCGTAAACCCAGAAGGAGAAGAGAAATAATAAAGATTAGAGCAGAAATCAATGAAGAAGAAACAAAAAGAATTGTAGAACAGATCAATGAAACTAGGAGCTGGTTCTTTGAAAGAACTGGCCAGACTTCTCCAAAAGAAAAGAGAAAGGACCCCAATCAATAAAATCATGAATCAAGAAAGAGAGATCATACCCAACACCAAAGATATAGAAATAATTATAGGAACATAGGAAGGCAACTCTATGTCAACAAATCAGGCAGTCTCAAAGAAATGGATGCATTCCAAAAAATTAGAAACAATCAAAACTGAACTGTGAAGAAAAGGAAACCTGAGGAGATTCATAATCAGCAAGAAAATTGAAGCAGTCATCAAAAATAACCCAGAAATAAGAGGGCAGTGCCATATGGCTTCTCAGGGGGGAATTCTAGCAAATATTTAAAGAAAATTTAATACCTCTTCTTATGAAACTTTTCCAAAAAATAGAAGTGGAAAGAAAACTCTGAAACCCTTTTGATGAGGCCAGAATTACCTTGATCCCCAAACCAGACAAAGACCCTTCCCAAAAGGACAACTACGGACCAGTATCCCTGATGAATATGGATGCAAAAATTCTCACCAACATACTACTAATAGGCTTCAACAGTCAATTAAAAGTATGATGCACCACAACCAAATTGAATTTATTCCTGGGCTGCAAGGGTGGTTTGACAACCACAAATCAATCCATGGAATACACTACCTTAATAGAAGAAAGAACAAGAACCATAGGATCCTCTCAATAGATGCAGAAAAAACATTTGACAAATTAAGTCATCCTTTCTTGATCAAAATTCTTCACTGTGAATGGATAGAGGGTACTTACCTCCACATCATAAAGGCCATCTATGAGAACCCCATAGCAGATATCATTCCCAATGGGGAAAAACTGAGAGCCTTTCCCTTCAGGTCAGGAACATGACAGGGATGCCCATTCTCATCACTATTGTTCAACATGGTACTAGAACTCTTAGCCTCAGCAGTCAGACAACAAAAAGAGATAAAAGGTGTCCACATCAGCAAACAAGAAGTCCAACTCTCACTCTGTGCACACAGAGGATACTTTCTGTGGAAAACCCAAAAGACCCTACCCCCAAATTGCTAGAACTCATCCAGGAATTCTGTAAAGTGGCAGCAGATAAAATCAATGCACAGGAATATCTTGCATTTGCTTACAGCAACAATGCAACAGAAGAAAGAGAAATCAAGGAGTCTATCCCATGTCTGATTGCACTCCAAACCATCCATAAGATACTTAGGAATACATATAACCAAAGAAGCAAAGTATCTGTACTCAGAAAACTATACAATAGTCATGAAAGCAATGGAAGAAGACACAAAGAAGTGGAAATACATTCCATGATCATGGATTGGAAAAACAAATATTGTAAAAATGTGTATGCTACCTAGAACAATCCACAGATTCAATGCAATTCCTATCAAAATGCCATCCACCTTTTTCCCAGAACTGGAATAAATAAACCCCAAATTTGTATGGAAGCAGAAAAGATCCTGAATAGCCAAAGGGATGTTGAAAAAGAAAACCAAAGCTGGGGGCAAACCAACTGCAGACTTCAAGCTCTATTACAAAGCTGTAATCATCAAGACAGTATGGTACTGGCACAAAAACAGACCCATACATCAATGGAACAGAAAAGAGAAACCAGAAATGAACCTTCAACTCTAGGGTCAACTCATCTTCCTCAAAGCAGGAAAGAATATCCAATGGGGGGAAAAAGTGTCTTCAATAAGTGGTGCTGGGAACACGGGACAACTACAAGCAGAAGAATGAAAGTGGACCATTTCCTTATACCATAAACAAAAAATAGACTCCAAATGTAAGAAAGACCTCATGGTGTTATAGGAATTCATCCAAATTCTTGAAGAAAACAGAGGCAGCAACCTCTTTGACCTCAGCCACAGCAACTTCTTGCTAGACACGTCTCCAAAGGCAAAGGAAACAAAAGCAAAAATAAACTGTTGGGGTTTCATCAAGATAGAAAGCTTTTGGACAGCAAAGGAAACAGCATCAAAACAAAAAACAACAAATAGAATGAGAGAAGGTATTTTAGAGTTTATTTTTTATTTTTATTTTTTTAAAAAAGATTTTATTTATTTATTTGACAGAGAGAGAGAGAGAGAGAGAGAGATGACAAGCAGGCAGAGGCAGGCAGAGAGAGAGAGGGAGAATCAGGCTCCCTGCTGATCAGAGATCCTGATTCAGGGCTCGATCCCAGGACCCTGAGATCATGACCTGAGCCGAAGATAGAGGTTTAACCTACTGAGCCCCCCAGGTTCCCTGAGAGAAGATATTTTAAAATGACATGTCAGCTAAATGGCTAGTATCCAAAATCTAGAAAGAACTCACCACCCACAGAATAAATAATCCAATCAAGAAATAGGCCAGGGGCACCTGGCCCCGCTTCCTCCTCTCTCTCTGCCTACCTCTCTGCCTCCTGTGACCTCTGTCTGTCAAATAAATAAATAAATCTTTTAAAAAAAGAAATAGGCCAAAGACATTAACAAACATTTCTCCAAAGAAGACTTCCAGATGGCCAACAGACACATAAAAAAGTGCTCATCATCCCTCAACATTAGGGAAATACAAATCAAATCTATAATGAGATACCCCCTTACACCAGTCAGAATGGCTAAAATGAACAAGTCAGGAAACCACAGGTGCTGGTGAGGTTGTGGAGAAAGGGGAACCCTTTTATACTGTTGGGAATGCATGTGGTGATGCATTCCAGGGTGAAGCACCCTGGAAAACAGTGTGGAAGTTTCTCAAGAAGTTGAAAATAGAGTTACCCTACAATCCAGCAATTACACTACTGGGTATATACCCCAAACATACAAATGTAGTGATCTGAAAGGGTAATTGCACCCCAATGTCTATAGCAGCAATGCCAATAATAGCCAAAGTATGCAAAGATCGCAGATGTCCATCGACAGATGAGTGGATGTATATACATATTATATACACCACTGAATATTATGTAGCAATCAAAATGAAATCTTGCCATTTATAATGACATGAATGGAACTAGAGGATATTATGCTAAGCAAAATAAGTCAATCAGATAAGGTCAGTTATCATATAATCTCCCTGATATGTGGAATTTAAGAAACAAGACAGAGGATCATATGGGAGGAGAGGAAAAAAGGAAGCAAGATGAAACCAGAGAAGGAGACAATGCATGAGGGAAACTTAATCTCAGGAAACAAACTGAGAGTTTCTGAAAGGGAGGGGGTTAGGGGAATGGGGTGGCTGGGTGATGGGCATTGGGGAGGGTATATGTTGTGGTGAGCACTGTGTGTTGGGTAAAACTGAAGGATCTCAAACCTGTGCCCCTGAAACAAATAACACATTATCTGATCATAATACAAAATAAATGAAAGAAAAACATTTAGAATACAAATGTACACTAAGTAAAACTAAATAAATAAAAATCTCACTGATGAAAGAATGAAAGAGAGAAAGAAAGAAAAGAAAGAGAAAGAAAGATAAGCAAACAAGTGATTAAGCAACCTCAAATCACCACACTCCAAATTCAAGCTAGATTACAAAGCTGTTGTCATCACAACAGTACAATATTGGTATAGAAACAGACACACAGGTCAATGGAACACAAGAGAAAGCTCTGAAAATGATAATCATAGTACTTTTGGCAAAGTTTATTAATTAGTATTAAAAGTATATTTAAATATATCTCTGATAGAATTATTAACTGTGACACAGGGTATCAGAATGGATAAAAAAACAAAACCCATCTATATGTTGCCTCCAAGAAACACATTTTAAGCCCGAAGACACCTCCAGATTTAAAGTGAGGGGCTGGAAAAGAATTTACCATGCTAATGGACATCAGAAGAAAGCAGGAGTGGCAATCCTTATATCAGATCAATTAGATTTTAAGCCAAAGACTATAATAAGAGATGAGGAAGGACACTATATCATACTCAAAGGGTCTGTCCAACAAGAAGATTTAACAATTTTAAATATCTATGCCCCCAACATGGGAGCAGCCAACTATATAAAACAATTAATAACAAAATCAAAGAAACACATCAACAATAATACAATAATAGTAGGGGACTTTAACACTCCCCTCACTGAAATGGACAGGTCATCCAAGCAAAAGATCAGCAAGGAAATAAAGGCCTTAAACGACACACTGGACCAGATGGACATCACAGATATATTCAGAACATTTCATCCCACAGCAACAGAATACACATTCTTCTCTAGTGCACATGGAACATTCTCCAGAATAGATCACATCCTTGGTCCTAAATCAGGACTCAACCAGTATCAAAAGATTGGGATCATTCCCTGCATATTTTCAGACCACAATGCTCTAAAGCTAGAACTCAACCACAAAAGGAAGTTTGAAAAGAACCCAAATACATGGAGACTAAACAGCATCCTTCTAAAGAATGAATGGATCAACCAGGACATTAAAGAAGAATTGAAAAAAATCATGGAAACAAATGATAATGAAAATACAATGGTTCAAAATCTATGGGACACAACAAAGGCAGTTCTGAGATAAAATTAAAGCATTCCAAGCCTTTCTCAAGAAACAAGAAAGGTCTCAGGTACACAATCTAACCCTACACCTAAAGGAGCTGGAGAAAGAACAAGAAAGAAACCCTAAGCCCAGCAGGAGAAGAGAAGTCATAAAGATCAGAGCAGAAATCAATGAAATAGAAACCAAAAAAACAATAGAACAAATCAACGAAACTCGGAGCTGGTTCTTTGAGAGAATTATTAAAATTGATAACCCTGGTCCAACTTATCAAAATGAAAAGAGAAAGGACCCAAATAAATAAAATCATGAATGAAAGAGGAGAGATCACAACTAACACCAAAGAAATACAAACTATTATAAGAACATGCTATGAGCAACTCTACGGCAATAAATTTGACAATCTGGAAGAAATAGATGCATTCCTAGAAACATATAAACTACCACAACTGAACCAGGAAGAAATAGAAAGCCTGAACAGACCCATAACCAGTAAGGAGATTGAAACAGTCATTAAAAATCTCCAAACAAACAAAAGCCCAGGGCCAGACGGCTTCCCGGGGGAATTCTACCAAACATTTAAAGAAGAACTAATTCCTATTCCCCTGAAACTGTTCCAAAAAATAGAAATGGAAGGAAAACTTCCAAACTCATTTTATGAGGCCAGCATCACCTTGATCCCAAAACCAGACAAGGATCCCATCAAAAAAGAGAGCTATAGACCAATATCCTTGATGAACACAGATGCGAAAATACTCAACAAAATACCAGCCAATAGGATTCAACAGTACATTAAAAGGATTATTCACCACGACCAAGTGGGATTTATTCCAGGGCTGCAAGGTTGGTTCAAATCCGCAAATCAGTCACTGTGATACAACACATCAATAAAAGAAAGAACAAGAACCATATGATATTCTCAATAGATGCTGAAAAAGCATTTGACAAAGTACAGCATCCCTTCCTGATCAAAACTCTTCAAAGTGTAGGGATAGAGGGCACATACCTCAATATCATCAAAGCCATCTATGAAGAACCCACCGCAAATATCATTCTCAATGGAGAAAAACTGAAAGCTTTTCCGCTAAGGTCAGGAACACGGCAGGGA
>NC_081557.1:111863535-111868641 GCF_022355385.1 Mustela nigripes | reverse complement strand
GAGAGAGGCGTGTTAAGATCTCCTACGATTAGTGTATTCATATCAATATGAATTCTTTATTTTGATTAACAGTTTTCTTAAGTAATTGGCTGCTCCCATATTGGAAGCATAGATATTTACAATTGTTAGATCATCTTGGTGGGTAGTCCCTTTAAGGATTATGTAGTATCCTTCTGTATCTCTGACTACAGTCTTTAGTTTGAAGTCTAATTTATCTGATATGAGAATCGCTACCCCAGCCTTCTTTTGAGGCCCATTGGCATGAAAGATGCTTCTCCATCCCTTCACTTTCAGTCTGGAAACAAATATTCTGAACTATTAAAAGAATTATTTGTGGGTGTTCATGTTTTTTTTTCTTCTATGAACCACATTCCAATATTAGAAAATATTCTTTAAAGTAAAAGACAGCAACAGAGCTCTAACAGGACGCAATGGCCTTTGTGAGGAGGACAAATGGAGAAGGAGTATAGGTTGTTGAGTAGCTCAGGGAGTGACCATTGTGCTCCCAAAAAAAATCTAGCCCTCCCTGGAGAGGAGAAGAGGTGGCTGCTTACTTGGTGGACCATCCTGGGCTCTAAATCTTGACCCAGTGAGTCTCTTGTAACTTGAACTGGGACATTTATAAAGAAACCAGGATGAATGCTGGAGGGTGACTGCATCCTTTGCACTCGGACAAGCCCATGGAGCAAAGGAACTCATCATCCGTGAGGCATGTCAGGATCCCTGAGGGTGTGGGCTTTGCCTCCTTGGATGAGTTTGTGTCTTCATCCTTATCTGAACCAGGGCCACGTTGTCTGGTTTTGGAGACCCAGACCTTTACATGACAACGTCATTTATTACTCTTGTTATTTTTAGAAAGCAATCTAGACATTTACTTCAGGAATCAAATATCAAAAGGAAAAACACAAGGTCAAATCTATATATGAGGACTGAACTTGTGGCACCTTTCATTAGTATGGCAATGTCTGGCTGCCCACATGAGGAAGAACATGGAATTTTTGGATAGAAGTGTGTTGTGCCCATGCAGTTTTATTGTGCAGTTTTATTCTATCCTTTTCCTTACTTCTCTGAAAGGAAAATAGAACAGTGACTGGAGCTTGGCTTCTTATTTTAATGAAAGGGAGATAAGAGATTTGAAAGAGCCGTCCTCATGCTGACGTGGTGGTCCATGCCCAGTGAGTGAGGGTTTGAAGCTTGGACTTGGAAACACTGATGTTCATGGTGGATGCTGTCTGAGTTTCCTGCACACAGAGTCACTTGGCTGGTCTGCCTAAATGGATCCATCCCTGCCTTTTGAAGGAGAGCTTGAAGGTGGCTTGAAACCCTAGGGCACTGGAGGAATTATCTGAAAGGGACACCTGGTGGGCCAGTGTAGACAAACCAAGGGAATTCCAGAGCTAATGATGAACACATTTCTGAGACTTGAGTTTGCTTCTCTGTGAGTAGCATTGCGCTGGGGTGGAAAGCAGTCTCTGGGTCTTAGGAGTCACCAGATCAGCAGTCACCTCCTGGCAGGGGAGTCAGATCAGATAGCTGGGAGACTGTGAGGCTGTGGCAATGGCCCATCGCTCTTGATGCACAGGCCAGCTTGCTCCAGGGACAGAGCTCTGCTCCCTGGCCAGCCCTCCGGCTGCAGATGTGATATGAGAGTTGCTTCCTACTGGGTTTTCTAGCCCTCATCTCAGCAGGGGGTTTGGTGGGAAGCAACCACATGCAGGTGTCCTGAGGCCTAAGAAGAGCCAAAGAAAAGGAACTTTTGGTTCCTGAGCATGTTCACTCATTTTTCTGTAGAAAATGAATGGTAATTCTCTTTTCAGTTTACACCATTTCTGCTGTGAATAGTTTCCTAGCAACACTTTATTTTCAAATAGCAGGGGAGCCTGTACTTCATCCTGCAGGACTAGCTTTTATCTCCATGCTGCACAGAATATCTCATAACTTGTGGATTTTACCACTCAAGCATGGGACCTTGGACCACCTTCACCACCTTGCCCCCTTCCCTGAATCTGGCAACCACCAATCTGTTTTCAGTATGTATGTGTTCAGTACTTTTTGGATTCCATGTGGAATGTCCATGAGACCCTCTGGTGTTTGTCTTTCTGTGTCTGAGTGACTTAGCATAATGCTCCCAAGGTTGATGCTTTCACATCTGGTTATTGTGAATAATGCTGCCATGAACATGAGAGTGCATCTCTCTTTTAGAGGGAATGTTTCTGTGTTCTCCAAAGAAATCCTCAGTACAGCAATTACCCAGTCATGTAGTAGTTATATTAATATTTTCCCAGAACCTCCATAGCGTTTGTCACCATGGCTTCACCAGTTTCCATTCCCACCAACAGAGCACAGGGTCCCCCATGTACACACCCTTGAGCACACCTGGTGTCTTTCTCTGGAACAATTGCTGTTCCAACAGTCATGAGGTGACAGCCAATTGCGGTTTTGATTTATGTTTTACTGACGACAATTAGTGAGGCTGAACAACTTTCTCTGTGTCTCTTGGGTACCTTACACCATCTTTGGAAATTATCTATTCACATATTCTCAGTTTTCAGTTTTTGTTTGGCTTTGAAGGAGTGCTTTGTGTATTTTAGATATCGACCTTTTCTCACACGTAGGATTTGCAGATATTTTTTCTCATTGGGTAGGTTGCCTTTCAAGGGTCTGATGGTTTCTTTGGTCATGCAGAAAATTGAGTTTGATGTCATTCCACTTGTTTATTTTTGCTTTTGTTGCCTTTGCTTTTGGTGTCTGATGGACTATTCTGCAAAACCAATATTGAGAAATTTACTACCTGTGTTTTCTTCTTGGAGCTTTATGGATTCAGTTCTTATGTACAAGTCAATCATCCATTCATAATTTGTATGTGCGGTGTAAGAAAGTGATCTGGTCACATTCTGCTGCATTAGTGTCCATTTCCCAATACCATTCACTGAAGAGACAGTCCTTTCCCCATTGTATATTTTCTGCTGCTGTATCATAGCTTAAGATCATAGATGTATGAGTCAGTTTCTGGGTTTATTTCTTTCTTTCTTTTTCTCTTTATCTCTCTCTCTCTCTCTCTTTCTCTCTCTCCCTCCCTCTCTTTCTGGCCTTACAGTTTACTTGTTAGGAAAATGTGTTTCCTCTTGGAATATATGCAGTGTGTACTTCAGTGGTGACATCTTCATACTCTTTTTTAGGACTTTTCTGTGACATCTGTGTTTTTGTAAATGAGTAGCTGGATCTATAGCTTTCAACACATTGAACATTTGGGCAAAACTACGTAAGTAGTATTCTATTCTTCCATCAGATACCAGATTGTGTCTGATTGTCTTCCTTTGGGATGTTCTCAACTGTGATGATGGATATCGATATTTCCTTTTCCATGGTTAAAGGTTTATTAAAGTACATTTAATTTCTCTTAAAAATGTGGATTCTAAATCATTTTATTTTATAATATACATTTATATAAAATAGCAAGATTAAAGAAATGCATTTATTGGAGGCAACAGTTGGAACAAGGCACAAATATTAATTTCCATTCACAGTTAATAATTCTTTTTTTTTTAATTTTTTATTTTTGATAAACATATATTTTTATCCCCAGGGGTACAGGTCTGTGAATCACCAGGTTTACACACTTCACAGCACTCACCAAATCACATACCCTCCCCAATGTCCATAATCCCACCCCCTTCTCCCAAACCCCCTGCCCCCGGCAACCCTCAGTTTGTTTTGTGAGATTAAGAGTCACTTATGGTTTGTCTCCCTCCCAATCCCATCTTGTTTCATTTATTCTTCTTCTACCCACTTAAGCCTCCATGTTGTATCACCACTTCCTCATATCAGGGAGATCATATGATAGTTGTCTTTCTCTGCTTGACTTATTTCGCTAAGCATGATACGCTCTAGGTCCATCCACGTTGTTGCAAATGGCAGGATTTCATTTCTTTTGATGGCTGCATAGTATTCCATTGTGTATATATACCACATCTTCTTGATCCATTCATCTGTTGATGGACATCTAGGTTCTTTCCATAGTTTGGCTATTGTGGACATTGCTGCTATAAACATTCGGGTGCATGTGCCCCTTTGGATCACTACGTTTGTATCTTTAGGGTAAATACCCAATAGTGCAATTGCTGGGTCATAGGGCAGTTCTAGTTTCAACATTTTGAGGAACCTCCATGCTGTTTTCCAGAGTGGCTGCACCAGCTTGCATTCCCACCAACAGTGTAGGAGGGTTCCCCTTTCTCCGCATCCTCGCCAGCATCTGTCATTTCCTGACTTGTTGATTTTAGCCATTCTGACTGGTGTGAGGTGATATCTCATTGTGGTTTTGATTTGTATTTCCCTGATGCCGAGTGATATGGAGCACTTTTTCATGTGTCTGTTCGCCATCTGGATGTCTTCTTTGCAGAAATGTCTGTTCATGTCCTCTGCCCATTTCTTGATTGGATTATTTATTCTTTGGGTGTTGAGTTTGCTAAGTTCTTTATAGATTCTGGACACTAGTCCTTTATCTGATATGTCGTTTGCAAATATCTTCTCCCATTCTGTCAGTTGTCTTTTGATTTTGTTAACTGTTTCCTTTGCTGTGCAAAAGCTTTTGATCTTGATGAAATCCCAGTAGTTCATTTTTTCCCTTGCTTCCCTTGCCTTTTGCGTTGTTCCTAGGAAGATGTTGCTGCGGCAGAGGTCGAAGAGGTTGCTGCCCATGTTATCCTCAAGGATTTTGATGGATTCTTTTCGTACATTGAGGTCCTTCATCCATTTTGAGTCTATTTTTGTGTGTGGTGTAAGGGAATGGTCCAATTTCATTTTTCTGCATGTGGCTGTCCAATTTTCCCAGCACCATTTATTGAAAAGGCTGTCTTTTTTCCATTGGACATTCTTTCCTGCTTTGTCGAAGATTAGTTGACCATAGAGTTGAGGGTCTATTTCTGGGCTCTCTATTCTGTTCCATTGATCTATGTGTCTGTTTTTGTGCCAGTACCATGCTGTCTTGATGATGACAGCTTTGTAATAGAGCCTGAAGTCCGGAATTGTGATGCCACCAACGTTGGCTTTCTTTTTCAATATCCCTTTGGCTATTCGAGGTCTTTTCTGGTTCCATATAAATTTTAG
>NC_081557.1:111851336-111860535 GCF_022355385.1 Mustela nigripes | reverse complement strand
AAATCTTTGTACATCACAAGATACTATCCAGAGAGTGAAAAGATGGCTCCCAGAATGGAAGGAAATATTTGTACATTTTTTATCTAATAAGAGGCTGTTGCCCAGAATATGTAAAGAGCTTTTACAACTTCTCAACAAAAAAGACAACCCCATTTTTAAAATGGATGAAGGACTTGGATAGACCCTCCTCCAGAGAAATCATACAAATGGTGAATGGCACAGGAATAGACGTTAAACATCATTAGTCTTTATGAAAATAAAGATTTAAACCAGTTAGATGTCCTTTTACACAAGTAGAATCACTATGATCAAGAAAACTAAAAATAACAAGGATGTTGAGAAACTGAAACCCGTCAGCCTCGGTTGTGGAAAATGGTGCAGTCTACATATAGAGTAGTTTGGTGTTTACTCAAATAGATCAAACTAGAATTACCATATGACTGAGTGATTGTTCTCCTAGATATATACCCGTTAATTAAAAACACTGGTTCAAAAAAACAAACAAAAATGTACAGGAATATTCATAGCAGCAGCATTCATAATAGGTAAAAACCAGAACTATCAAATGTCCATCCATGGGGAAAAGGACAAACAAAATGAGGTATATGGGAAAAGGACAGACAAAGAGACAAATGCTGTGACAAGTGCCACAGCAGAGGACACTCAGAAGGACTGGGGGTGTGCAGGATTGGCCAGACGCGGGGTCAGGGGGACTGGGAATGCTCCAGGAGCATGCTCACAGCTGTGTCACTGCAGGTAATGTTCAGGAGAGCTGGGGTGTGCAGGGTTGGCTCTACTGGGGAGTAGGAGTCCCGGAGTGTTCCAGGAGGATGTCACAGTTGTGCCTTTGTGTGGCTACACGTGTCAGTGTGACCTGGCATTAGCCAGATAGGGAATGACAAGGATGGTGAGGGGTGGTGTCCCTAAACTGTCTTCTGCAAGGCAAAAGTTCAGTAATGAGATTTCTTTACTGCAATCTCATTTCACATGCATCTATGAGTCCCTAGATCCGAATGCGTAGAACATGAAGTACATAGTTAGCCTTTGCTTTCAAGTCTGAAGTGCCAGAGGCAGAGCACACTTGATATTTCTTCTTGTTGCTCTCAGAGTCTGACTTTTCCCACTTTCATCTCCCACCCAAGGAGAGGGAATAAAGGCAACAAAGATCTGCACTTCATAAGGTCAATGGAAAGCTGCAAATCCAAGTTCTCAGAGGAGCCAAAAGTTTAGGACCAGGGTGACAGAAAGAGAGGCAGATAGCAAGGAACCAAAAGAACATGTCATGAGTATGTGAGCTGGCCCACTTCTCTACCTGTCGGAAGCAAGCCATGCCTGAGAGGAGGGAATCACACCTCACCTGGTCTGTCTGTTCGCTGCCCTTGAGCGTAGTAGAGGATGTGCTGAGCTGGGTGTGGGTGTCGGGGGGGAGATGGGCAGCTGGCCACACATGCTACCTGCCCAGTACCTGTAGGACCAGTTTCTGGTCCTTGGCTAAGATGAAACAATTATTATGTTTAGTCACCTATCTCCTGGGACAGGTAATGTGCTCAGTGCTGGGGTGACTATATCATCTCCCATTTTATTTTTTAAAAAACACTTTGGGCCAGTAAGAATGACGTACAAAAAGCTGCCCATAATTCACGTGTGCAGCTTGACCCTGACTCTAACCCTAATCTCTAGTTAAGATATACTTGAAGTAGAATATTGCTCATAAATTATAGGATGGTTTTTAGGAGTTAAGGAATTCAGGAGTTAAGGTTATTCTCCCTTGAATCTGCTATGTTGGACCACATTCGGCCCCATGCTATCTGGAGCGTGGCCACACGGGGGCAAGAGTGAGAAAACATTGGCCAAAACCCACTACAAAGCCAATCCTTCCTTTATCCTGTCAAGGCTTGTTCAATCACTGTTTTCAGATCATTTTATAGATGATGAAACGTGTGACTTGGTTGATTTTTTTAAAAACGAAACTAATTTTCAACCTGTTAAAAATACAAGATGTTTTCAAAAATCCTGGAGTTGGCCAGCAGATGAAGGCCCAGGGGCCTGGGAAAAGGTGATGACTGTTTAATATATTCATGTTTATTTAGGAAACAAGGATGACTTCTGTTCCACTTCTTTTCAGAAAGAGTTTGTGTCAACTACCAGCACTGAATCCACACAAAATAGTGCTGCTCAGAGAAAAACAAAAAGGGAATCAAGAGCCTCGAGAAGCAGAGAAAGAGCCACACCCAGGAACCAAGAAGACATACCACCAAGGCTCTGCTCAGGCCAACTTGCAGTCTGTAGATCCTCTGGAGCTAGAAGACCCCCAATGCCCCTGGGGGTCATGGGTCAGGCAGAGCATACACCCTGATGCTGCACTGGGGTAACCCGTGACAAGTCTCCTGGTCCCTTCTTCCATGAGACACCCCATACCCCCTGATTACTCCAGCCTGCTTCTTGCAACTCCCATTCCCCTTTCTGACCCCATCATACACTTTTTCCATCACTGCCATAGCATAGAGTACGTTTAACTACATGCTATTCTGTCATTTAAATGTGGGGTGTTTTTTTTTTTCAGGTCTGCTGTAAAACTATACCTTGCATCATCTACCCTGATGTAAAATCACTTGTTGTGTTGCATGACTTCACTGTGGACTCACAGTCCCCTCTCAGTGTCATGGACTAGCTTCCTGGGCCAGGTCCTCCCTAAGCCAGCTCAGCTCTTGCAGTGAAGGCCTGATCCATGCACTGCTATTTTTATGCAAGTAAGACTGCACAGCCAAAACCTTGTTTTGGATTCAGAAGTGCTCATGACCCCTCAGCCACATCAGATGGCATGGGGGCGCACTCTGAAGACACTTGCTAGTCCAGTGTTGCCCTGGGAAATTTCTGTGGAGCAGTCCTTGTGTTCAATGGGGGAACTCAATAGAAATCAGGGAGGATGGGAGTCAGAACATCAAAGATACAGATTGAGTGCAAAGTAGTGCACTCATTACATCAATAGGCACTCTAGTCAAACTATAGGAAGACCCCAGATGTCCATGGACAGATTAATGGGTAAAGAAGATGTGGTTCATAACTACAATGGAATATAATTCAGCATCAGAGAAGGCAAAGACTTGCCATTGCATCCTCAGGGATGCAACTGGAGGGTATTATGCTGAGGGGAATAAGTCCATCAGAGAAAGACAATCGGCACATGGTATCACTCACAAGTGAAATGGAAGAAACACCAAGAGGATCAGAGGGGAAGGGAGGGAAAACTGAATAGGAAGTTATCAGAGAGGGAGAAAAACCATGAGAGACTCTTCATTATAGAAACAAACTGAAGGTTGCTGGAGGGGAGGTGGATGGGGGATGGGGTAACTGGGTGATGGGCATTAAGGAATACACGTGATGCAATGAGCACTGGGTATTATACACACCTGATCAATTATAGAACACTACATCTGAAACTAATAATGTGCTTTAAGTTGGCTCATTGAATTAAAGCTAAACATAAAGAACTCCAGCAAACACTCCTAAAATTTTGTATGGAGACACCAAAGATACTGAACAGTCAATGCAATGTTAAGAAAGAAAAACAAGGCTACTGGGAGCAAGATGGCAGAGGAGTAGCAGACTGAAACAGCATTAAATCCCAGAAGTTCAGCTAAATAGTTATCAAATCATTCCAAACACCAGCAAACTCAATAGGAGATACAAAAGAAGAGCAGCAACTCTAGCAACAGAAAATTGACCAGTTTCTGGAAGGTAGGACATATGGAAAAGTGAATCCACAGCAATGGGAAAATAGACAGTTGGGGGAAGGGCCAGCTCCCAGGCAGCAGTGGAGCAGCAGAGCACAAAATCAGAACTTTAAGAAGTCTGCTCCACTGAGGGACATTGCTCCAGAAGGTGAGTGGGGTGGAGCCCTCACAGGGACAGTGTGGGTTCAGGACCCATGGGGTCACAGAAAGACCGGGGGTGTCTGGGTGTGGCAGAGCTCCCAGATATTAGAGCAGGGAAGACAGCTACAGAGATGGAGTCAAGGAGTGAGCTCTCAGATCGAGGTTACCTTAAGCCATGATACAAGGCACAGTTGGGCCAATGCTCTTCGTGCAGGGACCCCACAAGCAACAGATCCAGAGAGAATCCCTCCTTATCCCTCTGGGAGGAGCAGTGTGGGAGTGCACGGCAGGAATCTGCTCGGTTTGGAGACACCAAATGGGGCTCTGTACCAGAGATAGAATTGTTCGGTCACAGACCGGGTGAGCACAGAGTGAGGCTGGAGCCCAGGGAGACAGGAAGGACTGACTGTTTTTCTCTGGGGGCACACTGAGGAGTGGGGCCTTAAGCTCTCAACTACTCCAGGCCAGAGATGGAGAGGCCACCATTTTCACTCCTGTCCTCCAACGCTCTGTGGAAAGCATTCAGGGAACAAAAGCTCCTGAGAGTGAACCCAAGAAGATTACTTAGCCTGGCCCCCAGCAAGGGCAGTGCAATTCCACCTTGGGCAAAGACATTTGAGAATCACTGCAACAGGCCCCTCCACCAGAAGATCAGCAAGAACATCCATCCAAGATCAAGTTCACCAATCAATGAGAACTGTAAAGTCCAGAGCTAGGGGAAAGCAACACATAGAATTCATGGCATTTTCCCCATGATCCTTGAATTTTTTAAAAGAAATTTAACTTTCCCCTTTTAAACTATTTTATCTTAATAATACATTTTTTTAATCTTTTAAATTTTCATTGTTTAGTCATATTTTATCCCTTCAGTGTATTTAACCTTATTGTTTGTATACACATAGGGTTTTTCTTTTTCCTTTAAAATTTTGGGGTGCAATTTCTCCTAATAGAGCAAAATATACTGTAAATCTAGCACATGGTTTTGTTCTAGTCTCCAGCTTGATCACATTCTTTCCTCTTTTGCTTTCTATTTCTTTTTTCAATCAACTTATCAATTACTTTTTTAGAATCTTTTTTTAATTCTCACTTTACAGTCATATCATCCCTTCATCATGTTTACCCTTATTTTTGTGTATATATATAAGTTTTTCTTTCCTTAAAATTTTGGGACGTAGTTTCTTCTAAGAGACCAAAATACACCCAAAATCAAGTGGGCGTCTCTATTCTATTCACCAGTATAATATATATGTATATATTTATTTTTTATTGTTTTATTTTTATTTTTCCTCCTTTCTTCTCCCCCTGGTTTTGGGTCTCTACTGATTTGGTTAGTGTATATTTTTCTGGGCTTTTTGCCACCCTTTTAGTGTTTTTGTTCTCTTGTTCAAATATTCTTATCTGGATAAAATGATAAGGCAGAAAAGCTCACCACAAAAAAACAAAAAACAAAAGGCTGTACCAGTGACTAGGGACCTAATCAATACAGACAATGGTAATGTGTCAGAACTGGAGTTCAAAATGAGGATTATCAAGGTGCTATCTGGGCTTCAAAAAAGCATGAGTTACTAGAAAAACCCTTCTCACAGAAATAAAATCACTTTCAGGAAAAAAAAAAAAAGAAATAAAATCTAACCAAGTTGAAATCCAAAAAGCTATTAATGACGTGCAGTTACAAAATAGAGGCTCTTACTGCTAGGATAAATGAGACAGAAGAGAGAATTATGGTATAGAAGATCAAATGACAGATAATTAAGAGGCTCAGTGAGAGAGACAAATAACTACACCACGAGGGGAGAATTCAAGAGAGGAGTGATACCATAAGACAAAACAATATTAGAATAATTGGATCCCAGAAGAAGGAGGGGGGGAGAAGGTATTTTGGAGCAAATTATAGTAGAGAATTTCCCTAATATGGCAAAGGGAACAAGTATCAAAATCTAGGAGGTGCAGAGGTTCACCATCAAAATCAATAAAAACAAGTCCATACCCAGTCATCTAATAGTAAAACGTACATGTCTTAGTGACAACAAGAAAATCCTGAAAGCAGCTCAGCACAAGAGGTTTGTAACCTACAATGATAGAAATATTATATTGGCAACAGACTTATCCACAGAGACCTGGCAGGCCAGAATGGACTGGCATTATATATTCAAAACACTAAGAAAAAAAAATGCAGCCAAGAATACTATATCCAGCTAGGCTGTCATTGAAAATAGAAGGAGAGATAAAAAGCTTCCAGGACAAACAAAAATTAAAAGAATTTGCAAACACCAAACCAGCCCTACAGGAAATATTGAAAGGGGTCATCTAAGCAAAGAGAGAAATCCTGAAAGTAGTAACCAGAAAGGAATAGAGACACTATACAGTGACAGTCATCTTACAGGCAATGGTACTAAATTCACATCTTTCAATAGTTACCCTGAATGTAAATGGGCTAAATGCCCCCAATCAAAAGACACAGGGCATCATTATGGATAAAAAAGCCAAAACCCATCGATATGCTGTCTATAAGAAACTCATTTTAGATGCAAAGACACCTCCAGATTTAAAGGGAGGGGGTGAAAAATAATTTTCCATGCTAATGGACACCAAAAGAAAGTTGGGGTGGCAATCCTTTTATCACATAAATTAGATTTTAAGCCAAAGACCATAATAAGAGATGAGGAAGGACAATATATCTTACTTAAGAGGTCTGTCCAACAAGAAGATCTAACAATTTTAATTATCTATCCCCCTAACATGTGAGCAGCCAACTATATAAACCAATTAATAATAACATCAAAGAAACACATTGACAATAATACAATAATAGTAGAGGACTTTAACACACCCCTCCCTGAAATGAACAGATTATCTAAGCAAAAGATCAACAAGGAAATAAAGACTTTAAGTGACACACTGGACCAGAGGGACATCACAGATAAATTCAGAACATTCCATCCCAAAACAACAGAATACACATTCTTCTCTAATACACATGGAACATTCTCCAGAAAAGATCACATCCTGGATCAAAAATCAGGTCACAACCAGTACCAAAAGATTGGGATCATTTCCTGCATATTTTCAGACTACAATGCTCTGAAGCTACAACTCAACCAGAAGAGGAAAGCTGGACAGAACTCAAATACATGGAGGCTAAAGAGCATCCTATACAAACGAATAGGTCAACCAGGAAATTAAGGAAGAATTGAAAAGATTCATGAAAACAAATGAAAATAAAAACACAACTGTTCAAAATCTTTGGGACACAGCAAAGGTGGTCCTGAGAGGAAAGTATACAGTGATACAAGAAATAAGAAAGGTTTCAAGTACATAACCTAACCCTACATCTAAAGGAGCTGGATAAATAACAGCAAAGAAAGCCTAAACCCAGCAGGAGAAGAGAATCATAAAGATCAGAGCAGAAATCAATGAAATAGAAATAAAAAGAATAGTAGAACAGATTAAGGAAACTAGGAGCTTGTTCTTTGAAATAATTAATAATATTGATAAAATCCTGTCCAGACTTACCAAAAAGAAAAGAGAAAGGATCCAAATTAATAAAATCATGAATGAAAGAAGAGAGATCACAATGAACACCAAAAAAATACAAGCAATTATAAGAACATTATGAGCAGCTATGCGCCAGCAAATTTGACAGTCTGGAAGAAAGGGATGCATTTCTAGAGACATAAAAACTACCACAACTGAACCAGGAATAAATCAAAAACCTGAACAGACCCATAACCACTAATGAGATTGAAGCAGTCATCAAAAATCTCCCAACAAACAAGAGCCCAGGGCCAGATGCCTTCCCATGGGTATCCTACCAAACATTTAAAGAAGAATTAATACCTATTCTCCTGAAACTGTTCCAAAAAATAGAAATGGAAAAAAAAATTCCAAACTCATTTTATGAGGCCAGCATTACCTTCATCCCAAAACCAGACGAAGACCCCACCAAAAAGGACAATTAGAGACAAATATCCTTGATGAACACTGATGTGAAAATTCTCACGAAAATACTATCCAACAGGATCCAACAGTGCATTAAAAGGATTATTCACCACGACCAAGTGGGATTATTTTCTAGGCTGCAAGGTTGGTTCAACATCTGCAAATCAATCAGTGTGATACAATACATTAATAAAAGAAAGAATGAGAACCATATGATACTCCCAATCAATGCTGAAAAAAGCATTTGACAAAGCACAGCATGCTTTCATGATCAAATCTCTTCAAAGTGTAGGGATAGAGGGTACATACCACAATATCATCAAAGCCATCTAAGAAAAACCTGCAACAGATATCATTCTCAATGGGGAAAAACTGAGAGCTTTTTACCTAAGGTCAGGAACATGGCAGGGATGTCCACCATCACCTCTACTATTCAACATAGTATTAGAAGTCTTAACCTTGGCAATCAGACAACAAAAAGAAATAAAAGGCATCCAAATCAGCAAAGAAGTCAAACTCTCACTCTGTGCAGATGATAGGATACTTTATGTGGAAAATGCAAAAGACTGCACTCCAAAACTACTAGAACTCATACAGGAATTCAGTAAAGTGTCAGGATATAAAACCAGTGCACAGAAGTCAGTTGCATTTCTATACACCAACAGCAAGACAGACGAAAGAGAAATTAAAGAGTTGATCCCATTTACAGTTGCTCCCCAAACCAGAAGATACCTAGGAATAAATCCAACCAAAGAGGTAGAGAATCTGGACTCAGAAAACTACAAAGTACTCATGAAAGAAACTGAGGAAGACACGAAGAAATGGAAAACATTCCATGCTGATGGATTGGAAGAACAAATATTATGAAAATGTCTATGCTACCTAAGGCAATCTATACATTTAATGTAATTCCTATGAAAATACCATCCTTTTTTTTTTCAAAGAAATGGAACAAATAATCCTAAAATTTATATGGCATGGAGAAGACCCCAAATAGCCAGAGGAATGTTGCAAATGAAAGCCAAAGTTGGTGACATCACAATTCCAGACTTCAAAACTTTATTGCAAAGCTGTAATTATCAAGACATTATGGTACTGGCACAAAAACAGATACATAGATCAATGGAACAGAATAGAGAGCCCACATATAGACCCTCAACTCTATGGTCAACTAATGTTTGACAAAGCAGGAAAGAATGTCCAGTGGAAAAAAGACAGTCTCTTCAACAAACGGTGTTGGGAAAATTAGACAGCCACATGCAGAATAATGAAGCTGGACCATGTCCTAACACCACACACACAAATGGACTCAAAATGGATAAAGAACTCAATGTGAGCCAGGAACCCATCAAAATCCTTGAGGAGAACACAGGCAGCAACCTCTT
>NC_081557.1:111843840-111848336 GCF_022355385.1 Mustela nigripes | reverse complement strand
GCCATCTTTTCACTCTCTGGATAGTATCTTGTGATGTACAAAGATTTTTAATTTTTTTTTTTACATTTCTTTTTTAAGAGAGAGTGTAAGAATGGACAGGGGCAGAGGGAGAAAAAAAGAGGTTCTTTTTTTTTTTAAGATTATGTATTTATTTGTTTGCTTGTTTGTTTGTTTGTTTGTTTGACAGACAGACAGAGAAAGAGGGAGAAGCAAGCTTCCCGCTGAGCAAGGAGCCAGATGCAGGGCTGGATCCCAGGACCCTGAGATCATGATCTAAGCCAAAATTAATAGTTGGATGGTTAATCAACTTAGCCACCCAGGCGCCCAGGACAGATTTTTAATTTGAGGATATTATTTTATCTATTTTTTTCTTTCCCTTCTTATGCTTTGGTGTCACATCTAAAAGCATTGCTAAATCCAAGCTTATGAAGACTAATCCCCATTTGTTTCTTCTAGAGTTTATCATTTTACCTCTTACATTAAAAGCTTTAACTTATTTTGAGTTAATGTTTATATGTGGTGTGACGTAAGGGTCCAGTTCCATTCCTCTGTACATGGATAGCTGATTGTCTAGCACCCATTGTTGAAAAGACCATTCTGTCCCCACAGTGTAATGTTGTCCACTCTTGTCAAAATTCAGAGGACCATAGATGAAGGGGTTTATTTCTGGGATCTCAGTTAAATCCAAGTGATCTGTATGCATACTTAAAATTTTTTTTAATTGTTTTAAATTTAAATTCAATTAATTAATGTATAATGTATTATTTGTTTCAGGGTGCATGCATACCTTTACGACAGTGTCACAATGTTTTATTTGCTGTTGCTTTGTATTAAGATTTAAACTTTGGAAGTATGACCTTTCACCTTTCATTCTCTCTTTTTTTTTTAATTTTTTATTTTTTATAAACATATATTTTTATCCCCAGGGGTACAGGTCTGTGAATTACCAGGTTTATACACTTCACAGCACTCACCAAAGCACATACCCTCCCCAATGTCCATAATCCCACCCCGTTCTCCCAAACCATAAGTGACTCTTAATCTCATTCTCTTTTTAAAGATGGTTTTGGCTATCTTGTGGTCCCCTAAAATTCCATACGACTGTTACGATTAGCTTGCGCATGTCTTCCCAAAAGCCTTTGTGCAATTTCTTGGGAACACATTGAATTTCCACATTGCACTGGGTACTGTTGCCATCTTATCAATAGTATGTCTTTTTTTTTTTTTTAAGATTTTATTTATTTATTTGACAGACAGAGATCACAAGTAGGCAGAGAGGCAGGCAGAGACAGACAGGGGGAAGCAAGCTCCCTGGTGAGCAAAGAGCCTGATGTGGGGCTCGATCCCAGGACTCCGGGATCATGACCTGAGCCAAAGACAGAGGCTTTAACCCACTGAGTCAACCAGGCACCCCAATAGTATGTCTTTTCATCATGATGGGTGTCAGATTTATTTAGGTTCTCCTTACTTTCTTTCAGCAATGTTTGGTAATTTTTGGTGTACAAGACTTACACCTTGATGACATCTATTCCCAAGTATTTTGTCAATGTTGTTGTTTCCTAAAATGGAATTGTTTTCTTAAATTCCTTTTTGGATGATTCATTGCTAGTATATACAAATAAGAGACATTTTTGTGTCTTGATATTTTGTCCTGTAACTGCAGAATTAGGGAACTGGCTGTAATCATTTTTTGTTGATTCTTTAGGAAGCTCTCTATAAGATGATGCCATCTCTGGTCTCTGAATTGACCTAGTTCTACTGTTTCCTTTCACATGCGGATTCCTTATTTCTGGCCTTACTGTTCTGGGTAAAACTTTCAGTACAATACGGAGCAAGGAGTGAAAGCCAGCATGATGGACTTTTTTTGTGATTCAGAGTAGAGCTGTCAGTCCTCAAAGTTGAGCATGGTGTTTGATTAGGGTCAGGGTGTGGTTTGGGTTAAGGTTTATGGTTGGGTCCTCTGCAGAGCCCATTCTTCTTCAGTAAGCAGAGTGATCTTTTCAGAACATAACCTTTGAGGCTCTCTGTGATCCCCTTCCCAGCTGCCTGTCCTCTCCAGCCTCACCTCTACCCCTGTGTCCCTCCAACCCCATGGGCCTTCCAGCTGTGTGGTCCTCCCACAAGTGCCTCAGGCCTGACTCCAGGCCTTTACATTCTCTCTGCCCTCTGCCAGGAGAAGCCTTCTCTCTCCTGCTTCATATCTGGCTTGTTCTGCCATTGGCTAGACCTGGACTTGACTCTAGTGACCTGACTGTGTCTGGTGGGTGGGTGTGGCCTTGTCCCCTATTTAAATGTAGTGCCCACTTTCCCTGTGTGAGCAATTTGCTAACCTGTCAGGTAAGGTGCATGCACAGGGAAGTAGCCTTAGTGGGTGTGTGGGAAAAATCAGTCCCAGGGTACCTGGTTGGCTCAGTCTTTAAGCATCTATCTTCAGCTCAGGTCATGATTCTGGGGTCCTAGGATCAAACTCCACCACGTCTGGCTCCCTGCTCAGCGGGGAGCATGCTTCTTCCTCTTCCACTCCCCCTGCTTATGTTCCCTCTCTATCTGTCTCTCTCTCTGTGTCAAATAAATAAATAAAACCTTTTTAAAAAGTTTGTCTAGAGGGGCTCACCACCATTGCTGACAATGGGGGAGCTACAGTCCCCACAGATATTCCCCTCAAAGAGAAAGGACTTACAACTTCTTGGGGCCAGAGAGATAAAAATCTGGACCTGGAAGCTTACTCTGTTGGATTCACAGCTGGGGCCTAAGCAAGCCCCCTCTTCTTCCATTGGTCCTCTTTTCACTTCCCTGCCCATGGGCTGGACCTGATTCCTGACCTGGGAAAGCTCGAGTGTGACTGACTCCTAGGAATAGCAGTGTTTGATTGATGGATCTTGTCAGCAAGAGGCCAAGTAGCCTTCAAGGGAGGACCCTATAGTGGGTGGAGACAGCTCTGTGGGGTCCAGTGACAGCCCACTCAAAGCAAAGTGGGGCAGGTGGCTGGCCCTGCTGATTCTATCCATCTGTAGGCCATAGAAAGGAGGGCTGTGCCCAAATGTGCTCCACTCCTGGCAGGTGAGGACAGGAGCTACAGGGGGTCAGCCAGGGAAGGGCACCCACAGGATTTGCTTGAGAGCTTGGCACAGGGGAGTGTTCCTGGCTCCAGCATGCTGACTGTGGGGTTTGTTTCCTGCCTCTGAATCCTCAGGCTCCCCTTTGTATGCTGGGGTGCTGATGGCCCCCATCTCTGTGAGCAGAAGGTAGGGAGGTCCCATGAGCAGAATTGCTCAGGACAGGCTGGGAGAGTGGCTGTTGCTTAAAGCAACATAGGTCCTGTCCCCTTGAAGAAGATGCACATGTCCATGGCCACCAGCTCTGAGGTCCTGCCACCAGCCTCTGATGGTGGCCCTCCTCCTGGCTTGTTCCTTGTCCCTGTAGATAGGTGGTCTCCCTGGAGCTATTCCTGCAGAGGGCAGGGAAGCCCATTATGTTGGGACTCAGGGTCACCTACTAGGTCTTCATCAGCAAGATTGCTTCCAGTGCCCCCACACCCCTGGGAGGTCTGGAGAGTGCTGCTCCTCGAAGTCCCCAGTGCCCCACACTGGCAGGATGTGTCTATGCAGCTCATGGTGATGGTCAGCTCCTTCTGTGACCAGAGCTTTATCTGTGAGATGGATGACTGGTGTGTGCAGATGTGGACAGGAAGTTCTGTGATCATGTGGGCATGGAGATCCTTTCCCCCCACTTTGGCACCCTGTACTTCAGTTTCTACCAGGTGGCCCATGAAGACTGTAGCTACCAATGTCGGTCACAGTCCCAGGCCCACATCCCCAGGGACCAGGGTGACATTTACAACATCGGGGCTTTTTGGGAGGTGGGATAGGTGGTGGAGGTTCATTAACTGATCTTGGCCTGTCACCAGGTGATTGATTTGGACCTGGGCCAATAGGACCAAGGTTGTGTGGCATGACGAGAGCCACTTTAATAGGTACCCGCTGTACCACAAGACCACCAAGGTGTTATCCTTGGATGAACTGTAGGACCCGGGGTGGCTGGGCAGCCATCCCCAATCCCACTCCACCCCCATCATGAAGAAGCTGAGAATTGGGTCTCCTACTCCCCTGTCACCTTGGGCTCTCTCTCTCTTCTTTCTCTAGATTGCTTTGGGTATTGGGGGTGTTTTGTGATTCCATACGAATTTTGGGACTGTCTTCTATTTCTTTGGACAATCCATTGGAGTTCAGATGGGTCCTGGGATCAAGCCCCATATTGGGTTCTCTGCTCATCAGGAAGCCTGCTTCTCTCTCTCTCTCTCTCTCTCTCTGTCTGTCTGTCAAACAAACACACAAATAAATACATAATTTAAAAAAAAAAAAACCTCTTTTCTTTTCCCTCTGCCCTTGTCCATTCTCACTCTCTCTCTACTCACTCTTAAAAAAGAAATGTAAAAAAAAAAAAAATTAGAAATCTTTGTACATCACAAGATACTATCCAGAGAGTGAAAAGATGGC
>NC_081557.1:111721542-111840840 GCF_022355385.1 Mustela nigripes | reverse complement strand
CAGGAACCCATCAAAATCCTTGAGGAGAACACAGGCAGCAACCTCTTCGACCTCAGCCACAACAACTTCTTCCTAGAAACATCACCAAAGGCAAGGGAAGCAAGGGCAAAAATGAACTATTGGGACTTCATCAAGATCAAAAGCTTTTGCACAGCAAAGGTAATAGTCAACAAAACCAAAAGACAGCTGACAGAATGGGAGAAGATATTCGCAAATGACAAAGCAGATAAAAGGCTAGTATCCAAAATCTACAAAGAACTTACCAAACTCAACACCCAAATAACAAAGAATCCAATGAAGAAATGGGAAGAAGACATGAACACACATTTCTGCAAAGCAGACATTCAGATGGCTAACAGACACATGAAAAGGTGCTCCACATCAACTGGCATCAGAGAAATCCAAATCAAAACCACAATGAGATATCACCTCACACCAGTCAGACTGGCTAAAATAGACAAGTCAGGAAACAACAGATGTTGGCAAGAATGTGGAGGAAGGGGAACCCTCCTACACTGTTGGTGGGAATGCAAGCTGGTACAGCCACACTGGAAAATATGGAGGTTCCTCAAAAAGCTGAAAATAGAGCTACCCTGTAACCCAGCAATTACACGACTGGGTGTTTACCCTAAAGATACAAATGTAGTGATCCAAAGGGACACATGCACCCAGATGTTTATAGCAGCAATGTCCACAATAGCCAAACTATGGAAAGAACCTACATGTCTATCAACAGATGAATGGAGAATGAAGAGGTGGTATATATATATACAATGGAATACCAGGTAGCCCTCAAAAGAAATGAAGTCTTGCCATTTGCAATTATATGGATTGAACTAGAGGGTATTATGCTGAGGGAAATAAGTCAATCGGAGAGACAATTAACATATAATCTTTCTGATATAAGGAATTTGAGAGGCAGAGTTGGGGGTAGGGGGTAAGGAAGGAAAAATGAAACAACATGGGATTGGGAAGGAGACAAACCACAAGAGACTCTTAATCTTACAAAACAAACTGAGGGTTGCTGGAGGGTGGGGTGTAGGCATAGTGTGGTTGGGTTATGGACATTGGGGAGGATATGTGCTATGATGAGTACTGTGAAATGTGTAAGCCTGATGATTCATAACTTGTACCCCTGTGGCAAATAATACATTATATGTTACTAAAATAATTTTAAAAATAAAATACAAATAAAAAAGAATGCTGGAGTAATGATTCTCATATCAGATCAATTAGGTTTTTAAACTAAAGACTGTAGTCAGAAATAAAGAATGACACTACATCATTCTTAAAGGTCTTTCCACCAAGATCTGACAATTGTAAATATTTATGCCCCCAATATGGGTGCAGCCAACTACATAAGACAACTGTTAATCAAAATAAAGAGTCATATTGATATGAATACATTAATTGTAGGGAGTCTTAACATGCCACTCTTAGTAATCGGTCATCCAAACAGAAAATCAATAAACAAGAGCATTGAATGACACATTGGATGAGATATACCTCATAGATATATACAGAGCATTCCACCCTAAAACAGCAGAATACTCATTCTTCTGGAGCACACGTGGAACTTTCTCCAGAATAGACCATATACTGGGTCACAAAGCAGGACTCAACTGATACCAAAAGATTATTCCCTGCATTTTCTCAGACCACAATGCTTTGAAACGAGAAGTCAATCACAAGAAAAAGTTTGTGAGGAATTAAAACACTTGGAAGCTAAACATTACCCTCCTTAAGAATGTTTGGATCAACCAGGAAATCAAAGAACTTAAGCAATTCATGGAAACCAATGAGAATGAAGACACTTTGGTCCAAAACCTATGGGATACTGCAAAGGTGGTCCTAAGGGGGAAATACATAGCCATCCAAGCCCCCCTCAAAAAAATTGGAAAATCCAGCATACATCAACTCTCCTTACACCTTAAAGAAAAGGAAAATCAACAACAAAGTAAGCCAACTGCACACACAAGAAGGGAAATAATCAAGATTAGAGCAGAGATCAATGAGATAGAAACTAGAGATAGAACAAATCAATGAAACTAGAAGCTGGTTCTGATTAAAAATAGAGCTTCCCTATGACCCTGCAATTGCACTACTGGGTATTCACCCCAAAGATACTGATGTAGTGAAAAGAAGGGCCATCTGTACCCCAATGTTCATAGAAACCATGGCCACGGTCGCCAAACTGGGGAAAGAACCAAGATGCCCTTCAACAGATGAATGGATAATGAAGATGTGGTCCATATATGCTATGGAGTATTATGCCTCCATTAGAAAAGATGGACACCCTACTTTTGTATCAATATGAATGGAACTGGAAGAGTTTATGCTGAGTGAAATGGGTCAAGCAGAGAGAGTCAATTATCATATGGTTTCACTTATTTGTGGAGCATAAGAAATAATATGGGGGACATGGGGAGATGGAGAGGAGAATGGAGTTGGGGGAAATTGGAGTGGGAGAAGAACCACAAGAGACTATGGACACTGAAAAACAACCAGAAGGTTTTGAAGGGGTGGGGGGTGGGATTTTGGGGGAACCAGATGGTGGGTATTGGGGAGGGCACCTATTGCATGGAGCACTGGGTGTGTTGCATAAACAATGAAGTCGGTACACTGAAAAGAAATTTTTAAAAAATAAAAAAAAATTTTTAAAAAGTCAATAAGATCGATAAGCCATCGGCCAAACTAATCCTAAAGAAAAGAAAGAGGACACAAATTAATAAAGTTAGGAATGAAAAAGGAGATCGTGACTAACACCAAGGAAATAGAAACAATCATGAGAAATTATTGTCAACAGTTATAAGCCAATAAGTTAAGCAACCTAGATGAAACGAATGCATTCCTGGAAACTTCAGAACTGAATCAGGAAGAAATTGACATCATGAATAGACCAATATCTAGCAATGAGATTGAAGCAATGATCAAAAACCTCCCAAAAAGCAAGAGCCCAGGACCTGACAGATTCCCTAGGGAATTCTACCAAATATTCAAAGAAGAAATAATACCTATTCTCCTGAAGCTGTTTCAAAAAATAAAAACAGAAGGAAAACCCCAAACTCTTTCTATGAAGCCAGCATTAGCCTGATCCCCAAACAGGCAAAGACCCCACTAAGAAGGAGAATTTCAGACCAATATCCCTGATGAATATGGATGCCAAGATTCTCAACAAGATCCTAGCTAATAGGATCCTACAGTACATTAAAAAGATTATCCACCATGACCAGGTGGGATTTATCCATGGAATGCAAGGGTGGCTGAACATTAGCAAATCAATCAATGTGATAGAACAAATCAGTAAGAGCAAAGAGAAGAATCACTTGGTCCTCTCAATTGATGCAGAAAAAGCATTTGACAAGATACAGCATCCATTCCTGATTAAAATGCCTCAAAATATAGGGATAGAAAGTACATTCCTCAACTTCATAGAATCTATCTATGAAGAATCCACAGCGAATATAATTCTCAATGGGAAAGAGCTGACAGTCTTCCCTTTGAGATTAGGAACACAAAAAGGATGTCCACTCTCACCACTGTTGTTCAATGTAGTACTAGAAGTCCTAGCAACAGCAATCAGACAACAAAAAGTAATAAAATGTACTCAATTGACAAAGAAGTCAAATTCTCTCTCTTCACAGGTGACATGATACTTTCTATGGAAAACACAAAAGACTGCACCCCCAAACTACTAGAACTCATACAGCAATTCAGTAATGTGGCAGGATACAAAATCAATGTACAGAAATTAGTTGTTTCTTATACACTAACAACAAAAATATAGAAAGGGAAATTAGAGAATCAATTCCGTTTACTATTGCACCAAGAACCATAAGATACCTGGGAATACACCTAACCAAAGAGGTAAAGGATCTGTACTCATGGAACTACAGAACAGTCATAAAAGAAACTGAAGATGACACAAAAAGATAGAAAAACATTCAATGCTCATGGATTGGAAGAATAAACATTGTTAAAATGTCTATACTTCCTAGAGCGATCTATACTTTTAATGCCATCCCAATCAAAATTCCACTGGCATTTTTCATAGAGCTTGAATAAACAATCCTAAAACTTGTATGGAACCAGAAAAGACCCCACACAGCCAGGGAAATGTTGAAAAAGAAAACCAAAGCCAGGGCATCACGATGCCTGACTTCAAGCTGTATCACAAAGCTGTAACAGCATGGTATTCACACAAAAACAGACACATAGATCAATGGAACAGAATAGAGACCCTAGAAATGGACCCTCAACTCGATGGTCAACTCATCTTTGACAAAACAGGAATGAATATCCAATGGAAAAAAAGACAGTCTCTCCAATTAATGGTGCTGGGAAAATTGAAAAGCCACATGCAGAAGATTGAAACTCAACCATTCTGTTACATCAAACACAAATGTAAATTCAAAATGGATGAAAGATCTCAATGTGAGACGGGAATCCATCAACATCCTCAAGGAAAACACAGGCAGTCACCTCTTCGACATCAGCCACAGAAACTTCTTCCTAGACACATCACCAAAGGCAAAGAAAACAAAAGCAAAAATGAACTATGGGGACTTCATCAAGATAAAACCCTTCTGCACATCAAAGGAAACAGTCAACAAAACAAAGTGGCAACCCATGGAATTCGAGAAGATATTCAGAAATGACATGTCATATAAAGGGCTGGTATCCAAGATCTATAAAGAATTTTTCAAACCCAACACCCATAAAACAAATAATTTAATCAAGAAATAGGCAGAAGACACAAACAGACGTTTCTCAAAGACATGCAAACAGCTAACAGACACATGGCAAAATGTTCAACATCACTTGCCATCGGGGAATTACAAATATAAACCATGATGAGATACCACCTTACACCAGTTAAAATGGCCAAAATTAACAAGTCAGGAAATGACAGATGTTGCAAGGATGTGGAAAAAGGGGAACACTCCTACACTGTTAGTGGGAAGGCAAGCAAGTACAGCCACTCTGAAAAACAGTATGGAGGTTCCTGAAGATGTTAAAAATTGAACTACCCTACCACCCAGCAATTTCACTATTATTTACCCCAAAGATACAGACAGAGTGAAAGGAAGGGGCACCTGCACTCCAATGTTCATTGAAACAATGGCCACAATAACCAAACCGTGGAAGGAGCTGAGATGACTTTCAACATGTGAATGGATAAGGAAGATAGTTTCATAAATACAATGGAATGTTCCTTCACCATCAGAAAAGATGAATACCTACCATTTGCATTGACATGGATGGAACTGGAGGGGATTATGCTGAATGAAATAAGTCAGGCAGAGAAGGACAATTACCATATGGTTTCACTCATATGTGGAGTGTAAGGAATAGTGTGGAGGACCAGGGGGGAAGGGAGGAAAACTAAATGGGAAGATAACAGAGAGGGAGACAAACCATGAGAGACTCAGGACTCTGGCAACCACAGTTTGGCGACCGTGGCCATTGCTGCTATAAACCTTGGAGTATAGATGGCCCTTCGTTTCACTACATCAGTATCTTTGGGGCAAATACCTAGTAGTGCAATAGCAGGATCATAGGGAGGCTCTATTTTTAATTTCTTAAGGAATCTCCACACTGTTTTCCAAGGTGGCTGCACCAACTTGCATTCCCACCAACAGTGTAAGAGGGTTCCCCTTTCTCCATATCCTCTCCAACACACGTTGTTTACTGTCATTAATTTTGGCCATTCTAACTGGTATAAGGTGGTATCCCAATGTGGTTTTGATTTGAATCTCCATGATAGCTAATGATGATGATTCCATTTTTATGAAGATTTTATTAATTTATTTTATTAATTTATTTTAGAGAGAGAGTGTGGCATGAGAGTGGGGGAGAGGCAGGAGGGAGAAGAATCGTGAGCACATGCTGCACTGAACACAGACCCTACATGGGCCTCGATTCCACCCATGAGATCACATCCTGAACCAAAATCAAGAGTCAGTGTCTTAACCCACTGAGCCACCATCCATCTCCTTGGGCATTAGTATTGATGCATTCCCTGCTCTGTCCTTCACCACTGTGTTGAACACTCCTGTAAATACATCTATGAAAAATCATGCCAGAGTTTCCTGGCGTGGGTCTGAGTACAAGCACTGCTCGGTGCTGGGTGCACCTGCAGTCTGGGATGGGTGCTGCTCACTGTTCTCCCAGACAGGGGTGCCCATCACCCTACTCCCCAGGGGACCCCCATGTCCTCAGTCACCTGAGGGCCGCCCGGCCCAGGAATCCACCTTCTCTAGCAGAGGACAGATGGGACTTCTTTCTCTGGCCAGGACTGTGAACCCTGAACTTGGGAAAGGAAAGCGTTCCTGGGACCCCTGGCCCAGCCAGGCAGCCATGACCACTATGTATGTGACAGAGCCAGAGTGGCTGGGCCATGGAGGGAATGAGTGCCTTAAAGCAGCCTTGCCTGGGACATGTGGGAGCAACAGCCCCTGCTTCTTCAGGAGCAGTGATGTGTGCAGAAGGAGAAGGCTGGGTTGGAGCCTTCAAGGCCACACCACAGTCCCTCTCTTGGTCCTAAAATCAGCAGGAAGGGAGCTCTGAGGACAGAGACTCCAGGAGGGTACAGGGAAAGGGGATCCATTGGAGGGCACTGAAGCTGCCAGCCCCACCAGCCGCAGGCCTCTTGCACAGGATCACCTCCAGTGCTTCCTTAGCACATTGTCTGTGTTCATGTGTGAACAGTGATTGACCCACTCAGTGATGGTGCACTTCCAGAGGTAGACTAGAACACTTCCAGGGCCTGCTCATGGGTCAGAGGCCCCCCACCAAGAGAAGCAGTAGATGTCCCTGAGGGGCAGAGGGTCTGTCCAGGGTCACAGCCCTGTGCACAAGCAGGGACCTGGTCTGAACTCAGCTCTGCTTCCTCACGGCGGGGACACCATCTGCATCCAGGCCCCATAGGGGCTGTGGGTGGACTGTGTGGGTTGACTGTATGGACAGGGCATGGGTAGAGGGTGAACATAGAGCATCTGGGGGAGGGATAGAGCATAGAGCACTTGGGAGCTCTGGTGTGAGGAGGAAGTCTGGTAAGCAGACCTCAGGCAGTGGTGATCTCACTTCCCTGACAACAGAGCCCTACAGAACTTGGAATCCAGGTAACCTGGCACCCACATTCCAGAGACAGACCCCTGCCCAGCTCATTTCGTTGGAGAGCCTTGAATGAACAACATGTTCTCATGTTGCATCCCAAAGTCTGGAGGCTGGAAGCAGAGGAAAGCCTGCCCTGCCAACACTTTCCTTTGCTGGGGGTGTCATGTCAGGGCTCCCGAACACCTCTGGCCATTTGGCTGGAAGGACCAAAAGGTGACACAGGGAGGCCCAGAGGCAGCCACCCAGTCCCAGATGCTCTGATCGACCTGTGCAACCCCAGGTCCCCTCCCTGTGTGTGTGTGTAATTGTGTGTGTGGAAAGAGGCCTCATGTAGGGTAGGGAGGCCATGAGCAGGAGCAGGCTGATGAGGGGTCAGATGCCTGGTGGGGGGTTCATGTTCACACCCTAGGTCCAGGCTGATTAGGTGGAATGTGGTGTGCGGCACTGCGCCCTTCTGCCCAGGGTTTATCCCGAGAGCCCTGCAGGGATGGATCACTGTCCTGGGTGCAGGGCTGTGCATACACAGATCTGTGTCTGATCTGGGACCAGCAGGGAGACTGGGCAGGAGGATGGGCCGGGCAGGGCTGGGATGCATCAGGACAGCTCCCAGTCCCTGTCTTTGCAGAAGGCCACAGATTATGAGAGGAGGTTTGTGGACACACACTCCTCCCGACACAGGAGTCCCCAGTCCTGGGAAGGCCTCCAACAAACACCCAGGCCACTGTGCCTGAATGTACTACACGGGACTGCGGTCCTGGACCTGGAGCCCATGGCGGCCGAGCCGAGGGTGAGAAGGCTGGGACTAGATGCCTGTGGGTGTGTAGGGATGGGTCAGTGCTGAGCCCCACAGGGAGGAGTCACCAGAGGCTATTGTGGGGCCAGGATCAATGGATCAATGGCTGGGCTCAGAGCATCCAGGGGGCGGACTGCAGTCGGGGAGACTTCCCAGTGAGTGTTCCCTCCTGGCTGCAGCTTTTCTGGGAGGCCCTAAGCAGTGCTCTGTCTCTGAAAAGGCACAGGGAAAGGCAGGCACAAGGGTGAGTTTTTCTCCTCTCACAGCTGCTCCAGCTGAGGAGCTAGAGCCAACTGCAACTTCTCAGTGGCGTCTGACCTAGGCAGTCAGCCTTCCAGCTGCCTGAGGTGGGATCAAACCACGGGCCAGTGCACTAACCACAAATGGAAGAGGGAGAACCAGTTCTTCATTTCCTAGTTACTTATTTAGCATTTACCAGCCCCAGTCCAAACCCCTGTGTCTCTCAATTCTTCACACTTTGATTCCTTCTTTGTCTAAAAGGCAGAAGATCTATCTGTTCCAGTTGCCTCTGCTGGTCTCCATGTTCATGTGAGGCTCCCACCAAAAAAAATCAATACACTTGGCTAGCATTTCACCTGTTCATCTGTCTTTGTCAATTTCCTGACCCAGCCAGGGACCTTAAGAGGAGTTGAAGGAAACTTTCCTCTCTTCAGCTCTGGGTGGGGGGTGATCCAGGGGGAGTCCGGAAAATGCATCCTGTCTTTCTGACCTTGGTTAAAACTGCCCTCTGCTGGGTGGCAGCACAGGGCTCTGTACAGCTGAGGGAGTCTGGAAGACGCAGGTGGAACCTGTAGGAAGCTACCTGACCCCCAGCGAGGAGACTTGGCCCCACTGACAAGTCCAGAGTGTGATGATAAATATTGTCATGGAAGCATCCTGAAATCAGAACTTCCCCACACCAGGCTTCATTATGGCTGCTCACTGTAGTTGCTACTGTTGGCTTAGTGACTTTTCTGAACTAACTTGGTCAGGTATGTGTTCTTTGCTGTGTGTGGCCACTGAATCCCATGCTGTTAACTTAGTGGTCAGCCAGTGGCTGGGCAGACAGGTCACCCATGTTTCTGAGCTATGGCTACAGATCAAAGGCCCCCACAACCTCCTCTTTCAGGTTCAAATAGTCTGCTCGAGTGGCTCATGGAACTCAGAGAAACACGTTACTTACCAGATGACCAGTTCATTAAAAGGACAGAAGTCAAAACCAG
Source organism: Mustela nigripes (assembly GCF_022355385.1). NCBI lineage: Eukaryota > Metazoa > Chordata > Mammalia > Carnivora > Mustelidae > Mustela > Mustela nigripes. The sequence goes on along the minus strand of NC_081557.1, from coordinate 111,831,705 downwards.
GCTACTGGAGGCAATGAAGAGGGCAAGGTGTATAGCAGAGGTGTATAGCTCCTCTGCTCTCAGAGTGAAAAAGGCCTTTACCCATCTGCACTCTGACCTTCATCTGTACTTCCTAACTGATGATGTCTTTCCTTCAGGCTCATTTGTTAAGTGAGAGACTGGGTAGACACCAAAATGACCTCTCAAGCAATAAACACTGCCTAACATCAGCAAGACCCCATGTGATGGGCCCAAAGACAATGACTGACCAGAACTTTACTGACCCCCTGCAGCTCCCCACTGACCTTTGTCCTAGATTTTCCTCATGTAAAAGCCCAGGAGTGTTTTCAGCACCTTGATACCATGCTAGTCCTCTGTGTTAGAGTGTCGGCTACACTGAAATAAATTCCCTTCCTGTGTCACCACCACTCATCTCTCTGCCTTTGGATCCTGGACACTGAATACTGTAATGTAGTGAGTCAAATACCGGTTCTTCTCCTCCCCAGGGTTCATTGCTGCTTCTCCTCTCACCGCAGTTCTGCTGTTGGCTTAGTGACATTTCTGAACTGATTTTTTCAAGTCTGTATCTCTTGCGTGTGGCCACAGAAGTGTCTGGTCTTTGAATGTAGTGGTCAATGATGATAGGGCAAAATTTCCTTAAACATCTGGAAACTGCCCTCCTTCTGAGGAGAAAAAGAAAACAAAACTTCCAGTCTTTACAGATATGGTGGAGGGGTGTGGCTGTATGGGTGTCAGGATATACCATCAGCACCAGCCAGGCCTATTAGCACTCTGCCTTGACCTTCACTTCCTACTTGCCAAGTCAGACAATCACCAGAGGGCAGAGCCTAGGGTCTTCTCAGGTCGGCGCTGAGCAGGCTCCCAGCCCATGCATGCAGTGTCCCAGGGGCTTGGGAATAGGTCAGAGCTTTCAGGCCTTTCTCCCCTAGAACTCCTCACCATTCAGCCTTTCTTCTAGTGATTCTGCTTGGTTTCTATTTCCCCCAACTCTTATCCATTGCCTTAAGCAGCAAAGACTCACAAATGCCTTTAAATGGTTTAAATCGAATGTCCTCCAGTAGACACCTCGCTACTGGGAGAGTTGGTGAAAGCAACAAGTCACAGAGGCATCCAAGGGTCTGGACATGGTGTTTCCCTCTCCTGAGATGGGAACATCTGTGAGAGGAGCAGGTGGCCAGCTGGTGTGGGGGGTGCAGGCACCTGACTTGGACAGAACAGATGGGGTAGGTAAGGCCCGAGATCCCCCAGGCATGTTCCTGGCATCTGGACTGAACTGGTCTTCAAAGCTGCAGACTTATTGGGGTCATCTTCAGGCTGAGGAGGAAGGTGAGGGGAGCAAAGGAGACTGAGGAGGCTCAGCTTAGACAGGAAGAGCTGAAACATTCCTCTGGGGAAAAGTGTGTCAGGTCCAGGGTCATGGGGACAGAGCTTGAGGCCATTGTGCTATGTGAAATAAGCTAGTCCCTAAAGGACTGATACTGGAGGACCCTATTTGTGAGGGACAGAGAGCACTCCAACTCATAGAGTTGCAAGGAGCTGCTGGGCACTGGGGCAGGGGATTGTTGAATGGGGGATTCAGGTCTTACGGGTAGAGGTTCAGTTTGGGATAATGAAGAAGTGGTGGTGATGGATGGAGGTAACAGGTACAGAATGGTGAATGTACTTATTTCCACTGAACTGTACTCTGAATCATGCTTATCAGTTGTATGTCAATTACATCACAGTAGGAAAGAAGTGAGTCAGGAGGACAGGGTGAGTCAGGAGAACAGAGCCAACGCAGAAGGGCAGGGATCCTGTGTCTTAGTTCTCATTCTCCTGCTCTGACCCTTGTTGGTGACTGAGCTCACAGTAGGCACTCAGTGAATGCTTGCTAAGATGCAGTGCAGGCAGATGAGGGCACTAGTGCAGACCCACCAGTGGGCACTGAGGAATCTCAACAGGATGTGCATCCAGACTGAGTGAGTGCCCACATTTCACAAATGCCAGCACAGAAATAACCATTTAAAACAAAGGCAGGTAAGCATAAGCTGTATTACAAAGCAGTGCCCATCAAGACAGTATGGTACTGGCACAAAAATAGGCACATAGACCCATGTGGCAGAATAGCGAATGCAGAAATGGACCCTCAACTTTATGGCCAATGAATTTTCAACAAAGCAGGAAAGAATGTCTAATGGAAAAAAGACAGTCTCTTCAATAAATGGTGCTAGGAACATGGGACAGCCACATGAAGAAGAATGAAACTGGACCATTTCCTTATACGATACACAAAAATAGATTCCAAATGGATGAAAGACCTCAAGGTGAGACAGGAATTCACCCAAATCCTTGTGGAGAACAGAGGCAGCACCTCTTTGACCTCAGACACAGCAACTTCTTGCTAGACACGTCTCCAAAGGAAACAAAAGTAAAAATAAACTGTTGGGATTTCATCAAGATAGAAAGCTTTTGCATAGCAAAGGAAATAGTCAACAAAATGAAAAGACAGCAAACAGAATGAGAGAAGATATTTTCAAATGACATATCAGTTAAAGGGCTAGTATCCAAAATCTAGAAGGAAATTATTCCTCAATACCCACAGAACAATAAACTAATCAAGAAATAGGCCAAAAACAAGAACAGACATTTCTCCAAAGAAGACATCCAGATGGCCAACTGACACATAAAGCAGTGCTCACCATTCCTCAACATTAGGGAAATACAAATCAAAATCATAATGAGATACCACCTTATACCAGTTAAAATGGCTGAAATTAACAAGACAGGAAACAACAAGTGTTGGCAAGGATGTGGAGAAAAGGGAACCTTCCTAAACTGTTGGTGGGAATGAAAGTGGGTACAGTCACTCTGGAAAACAGTGTGGAGGTTCCTCAAGAAGTTGAAAATAGAGCTGCCCTACAACCCAGCAATTGCACTCCTGGGTATTTACCCCAATGATATGATGTAGTGAAAAGAAGGGCAACCTGCACCCTCATGTTCATAGCAGCAATGTCCATAATAGCCAAATTGTGGAAAGAGCCTAGGTGTCCTTCAACAGATGAATGGATAAAGAAGATGTGGTCCATATATACAATGGAGTATTACTCAGCCATCAGAAAGGATGAATACCGACCATTTGCATCAACATGGATGGATCTGGAGGGGATTATGCTGAGTGAAATAAGTCAAGTATAGATAGACAATTATCATATGGTTTCACTCATACATGGAATGTAAGGAATACAGTGCAGGACCACAGGGGAAGGGAGGGAAAACTGAACAGGATGAAATCAGAGAGGGAGACAAACCATGAGAGACTCTGGACTACAAGAAGAAAACTAAGGGTGACAGATGGGAGGGGTGTGGCAGGATGGGGTAGCTAGGTGACAGATATTAAGGAGGGGACATGTTGTGATGATCACTTGGTGTTATAGGCAACTAATGAATCACTGAACACTGTGTTAAAATCTACTGATATATGTTGGCTAATGAATTTAAGTTATAAAAATTAAATTAAATTTAAAAATAAAAAATAAATCCAAGGCAGAAGCAGTACATAACTCAGAGGGCTCTGTGTTCCTGGAGGGGGGCCATGGCCATGGTCTCCAGTGGTCAGAGGACTGGAGGTCTGAGAGGTGGCTCAGTGCACCCCATACCCTGAAGCCCCATGGCCATGGCAAGGTGCACGGACTGGGAGGGAAGACCCAACCAGAGGTCATCCTGGCTCCAGGCTTCTGCAGGAGCACTCTCAGCCCTACCAGGTTGTGTTTTCCTAGAACGAGGAAGAAAACTTTTCCCTCAATTGTTCTTTTTAAAGATGGCTGCTCAGCACTGACAGGGGAAAAACATCCGACATAAAGCTGGAGCCGTCACAGCTCCAAATGACCCAGAAGTTATCAAAATTAGTGACCCCAAAGAGAGGACCCTGTGTCCCCAGGCAGTCCTCCTGTTTGCGGGTGCAGCTGGGGGCCCTAGACATGCCCGTGGGCAGTGCTGGGCTCCACGGTCTCCCTCAAGGGGACAGAAGTAGGAAACTGATCTGACAGCTCTGCTCAGGACAGCACCCCCGATGGAGACAGGAACAGCCCCTCATGATTCCTGGATGTCCTGGTGATTCCTGGGCATGGTGGGAATCTCAGCTTCTTCATGAAGGGTGTGCAGCCGAGGTGCCGTGGGTCCCACAGGTCCTCCAGGGAGAGCATCTTGCTGGGCTTGTGAACCAGCAGGTACCTGTTCAAGTGGCTCTCATCACACCGCTCAACCTCGATACCATTGGCCAGGTCAACCCCCATTGCCTGATGACAGGCCAAGGTCAATTGGTGAACCTCCACTCCAATCTCCCCAAAAAAGGCCCCCATGTAGTAAACGTCACCCTGGCCCCTAGGGATGAGACACAGTCCCACAGCCTGTGACTGTGGCCGGTGCTGGTAACTGAAGTCTTCACAGGCCACCCAGTAGAAACTGAGGTGCAGGGTGCCAAAGAGGGGGGACAGGATCTCCATGCCCACATGGTTGCAGAATTTCATTTCCACATCCACACACACCAGGTTGTCCACCTCATGGAGGAAGTGCTGCTCACAGAAGAGGCTGATCATCACCATGCACTGCAGGGACATATCCTACCAGTGCAGGGTGCTGGGGACCTCGAGGACCACCACCCTCCAGCCTTCCTGGGTGGCACACGGACCCCGCAGCAAGCTTGTGGATAAAGACCTAGTAGGTGACCCTGTGTCCCACTATGATGGGCTTTTCTGCCCTCTGCAGGAATAACTGAAGGAAGACAACCTATCTACAGGGACAAGGGGCAAGCCAGGAGGAGGGTTACTGTCAGAGGCTCACAGCAGAACCCCGGAATTGGGGGTCATGGATGTGTGCACCTTCTTTTTTTTTTTTTTAAGATTTTATTTATTTGACAGAGAGAGAGATCACAAGTAGGCAGAGAGGAAGGCAGAGTAGGAGGAGGGGGAAGCAGGCCCCCTGTGAGCAGAGAGCCAATTGCAGGGCTCAATCCCAGGACCCTGGGATCATGACCTAAACCAAAGGCAGAAGGTTAACCCACTGAGCCACCCACGTGTTCACCTTCTTCAAGGGTATAGGCCCTAAGTTGCTTTAAGCAACAGTCACTCTCCCAGCCTATCCAGAGAAAGTCTGCTCATGAGACCTCTCTATCTTCTGTTCCCAGAGATGGGGGCCATTGGCACCCCATCATACAAAGGGGAGCCTGAGGCTTCAGAGGCAAGAAACAAACCCCACAGTCAGCATGCTGGAGCCAGGAACATGCCCCCTGTGCTGAGCTCTGAGGCAAACCCTGTGGGTACCCTCCCCTGGCCAACCCCCTGGAGGTCCTGTGCCCTCCAGCCAGGAGTGGAGCACATTTGGGCCCAGCCCTCCTTTCTATAGCCTACAGATGGATAGAATCAGCAGAGCTGGCCACCTGCCCCACTTTGCTTTGAGTAGGCTGTCGCTGGCCCCCACAGAGTGATCTCTACCCCCTATAGGGTCCTCCCTTGAAGGCTACTCGGCCTCTTGCTGACAAGGTCCATCAATCAAACACTGCTATTCCTAGAAGTCATTCACCCTCAAACTCCCCCAGATCAGGAATCAGGTCCAGCCCACGGGAATTGAAAGAGGACCAATGGAAGAAGAGGGGGCTTGCTTGGGTTCCAGTTGTTAATTCAACAGAGTAAGCTCCCAGGTCCAGGTCTCCATCTCCCTGGCCCCAAGAAGTTTTAAATCTTGTCTCTTTGAGGGGAATATCTGTGGAGACTGCAGCTCCCCCATTGTCAGCAATGGTGGTGAGCCCCTCTAGACAAATTTGTTAAGGTTTTATTCATTTATTTGACAGAAAGACAAATAGAGAGGGAACATAAGCAGGGGGAGTGGAAGAGGGAGAAGCATGCTCCCCACTGAGCAGGGAGCCTGACATCCTGGGGTTCGATCACAGGACCCTGGGATCATGACCTGAGCCAAAGGCATATACTCAACGACTGAGCCATCCAGGCACCCTGAGACTGATTTTTTTTTTTTTTCACACAAGCACTAAGGCTACTTCCCTGTGTATGCCCCATACCTGGCAGGTTAGTAATTCGCTCACCCAGGGAAAGTAGGCACTACATTTAAATAGGGGACAAGGCCTCACACACCCACCAGCCACAGGTCAGGTCATCAGGGTAAGTCCAGGTCCAGCCAATGAGGGATCAAACCAGACATGAAGTGGGGAGAGAGGAGTGCTCCTGGCAGAGGGCAGAGATAATGTAAAGGCTTGGAGTCAGGCCCGAGGCACATGTGGGATGACCATATACCTGGGAGGCCCATGGAGTTGGGGGATAGGGTGGGAGATATAAGGCTGGAGAGGACGAGCAGCTGGGGAGTGGATCACAAAGAGGCTCAAAGGTTATGTTCTGAAAAGATCACTCTGAAGAATGGGCTCTGTATATCAAAGGACTGGTAGACCCTCACCCTAACCCTTATCCCCACCCTAACCCTAATCAAACACCATGCTCAATTTGAGGACTGACAGCTCTACTCTGAATCACAAAAAAAGTCCATCATGCTGGCTTTCAGTTCTTGCTCAGTATTGTACTGAAAGTTCTATCCAAAACAGTGAGGCAAGAAATAAGGAATCCACATGTGAAAGGAACAGTAGAACTAGGTCAATTCAGAGACCAGAGAAGGCATCATCTTATATAGAGAACTTCCTAAAGAATCAACAGAAATTATTACAACCAGTTCCCTAATTCTGCAAAGTTACAGGACAAAATATCAAGACACAAAAATGTCTCTTATTTGTATACACTAGCAATGAATCATCCAAAAAATAATTTAAGAAAACAATTTCATTTTAGGGAACATCAACATTGACAAAACACTTGGGAGTAGATGTAATAAAGGTGTATGTCTTGTACACTGAAAATTACAAAACATGGCTGAAAGAAAGTAAGGGAAACCTAAATAAATCTGAGGAAACCCCATGGTGATGAAAAGACATACTATTGGTAAGATGGCAACAGTACCCAGTGCAATGTGGAAATTCAATGTGTTCCCAAGAAATTTCACAAAGGCCTTTGGGAAGAATTGCACAAGCTAAACATAACAGTCATATGGAATTTTAAGAGACCACAAGATAGCCCAAACCATCTTGAAAAAGAAAATGAAAAGTGAAAGGTCATACTTCCAAAGTTCAAATCTTAATGTAAAGCAACAGCAAATAAAACATTGTGATACTGTCGCAAAGGTATGCATATACAATGAAACAAATAATACATGCTATGTTAATTTATTGAATTTAAATTTTAAAATTAAAAATTTTTATTTTTTTTATTTATTTATTTGAACAGACAGAGACCACAAGTAGGCAGAGAGGCAGGCAGAAAGAGAGGAGGAAGCAGGCTCCCCACTGAGCAGAGAGCCCGATGTGGGGCTCAATCCCAGGACCCTGAGATCATGACCCAAGCCGAAGGCAGAGGCTTTAACCCACTGAGCCACCCAGGCACCCCTAAAATTTAAAAATTTTAAAGTATGCATATAGATCAGTGGGATTTAACTGAGAGCCCAGAAATAAACCCCTTCATCTATGGTCCTCTGAATTTTGACAAGAGTGGACAACATTACAGTGGGGGGACAGAATGGTCTTTTCAACAAAGGGTGCTAGACAATTGCCTATACATATACAGAGGAATGGAACTTGACCCTTACCTCACACCATATATAAATATTAACTCAAAATAAGTTAAAGCTTTTAATGTAAGAGGTAAAATGATAAACTCTAGAAGAAACAAATGGGGATCAGTCTTCATAAGCTTGGATTTAGCAATGCTTTTAGATGTGACACCAAAGCATAAGAAGGGAAAGAAAAAAATAGATAAAATAATATCCTCAAAGTTGAAAATCTGTCCTGGGTGCCTGGGTGGCTAATTTGGTTAACTGTCCAACTCTCAATTTTGGCTCAGAATATGATCTCGGGGTCATGAGATTGAGGCCCACACCAGGCTCCACACTGACTGTGGGGCCTGCTTAAGATTCTCTTTCCCTCTCCCTCTCCCTGTCCATTCTCAAACTCTCTCTCACTTAAAAATGAAATGTAAAAAAAAATTAACAATCTTTGTACATCACAAGATACTATCCAGAAAGTGAAAAGACAGCCCCCAGAATGGAAGGAAATATTTGCACATTATTTATCTAATAAGAGTCTGTTGCCCAGAATATGTAAAGAGCTTTTACAACTTCTCAACAAAAAGACAACCCCATTTTTAAAATGGACGAAGGACTTGGATAGACCATCTTCCAGAGAAATCATACAAATGGTGAATGGCACATGAATAGATGTTAAACATCATTAGTCTTTATGGAAAGGAAGATTTAAACAGTTAGATGTCCTTTCACACAAGTAGGATTACTATGATCAAGAAAACTAAAAATAACAAAAGAATGTTGAGAAACTGAAACTCTTAAGCATGTGTTGTGGAAAATGATACAGTCTACATATAAAATAGTTTGGCATTTACTCAAATAGATCAAAATAGAACTATCATATGGTTGAACAATTGTACTCCTAGATATATACCCCCCAAATTGAAAACACTGGTTCAAACAAACAAAGAAACAAAAATGTACAGGAATATTCATAGCCGCAGCGTTCATAATAGGCAAAAACCAGAAACTGTGCAAATGTCCATCCATGGGGAAAAGGACAAACAAAATGAGGTAGACCCATAAATGACAATCTTGTTCTGCCCTATGAAGGAATGATGTAAAATGACTCATTTGTGGGGTAAAAATATGATAGTTCTTGAAAATATTAAACACAGAATTCCACTGCAGCCTATATGCCCCCTAAAATTGAAAGTAGAAATACCTTATTCAGAGCAGCATTTCTCACAACAGCCAAAAGGTGGAAGCAACTCAAGTGTCGACTGACAGATGAATGGATAAACAAAGTGTGGTTATATACAATGGAACATGATTCAGGCTTAAAAACGAAGGGAGTTCGACACAGGCTACAACACGGATTGAACCCGGAAGTCCTTACGCAGAGCGAAATCAGCCAGTCATGGAAGGACAGATACTGTATGATTCCACTTGGATGAGGTGTCTGGGACACAAAGCTGGATGTGGCAACAGGAGCCAAGGGGAAAGGGTAATGGGGAACTGGTGTTTCACTCATACAGTCTCCCTCAGAGAGAATGAAAAAGTTCTGTAGAATGATGTACAACCATGGGATGTTCTTATGTTCTTATATTTAGTCACCCTGAAAAAGTGAATGAAGGACTGATGCATGTCACTACGTGGATGGACAGTGAAAGCAGCCCCAGTGACATTAGCCATATAGAAACATCACTCGATTGGAGCCCTCTGTGCTCCTTAAATCCATAAACATTACCCAAAGAAGGGAAAGTCCTGGAAGAAGTTCCAGAAGATGAAAACTGGAAGACATTTTAGTGGTGACAGCTGAAGTGGGCCTGTGGTCTGGGTTCAAATGTGGGAACCGTCATGATTTCCTCACTTGGGGTTACATGGTGGTTCCACGGGCCAGTGTCCCTGTTTGGGGTAAAAATGCATGGAAGTAGCCCATGTGAAGTGGCAAATGTGGTAAACAAATGACAGCTGGGGAGTGTGAGGATAAAGCATATTTGTGCTGCTGTGACAAATTGGTGCAGATTTGAAATCTCTGCAGAGTAAATGACTCTTCCAGACATCCACATCGACACATCACAGAGGCAAAGAGGACATCAGACTTCGGGATGGAGGCCAAGCCCTGCCATATCCAGTTCACCCACCATGGAGAGACCACTAACCATTGGAGGAGGCCACGTTTTAGCAAGAGACTCATGGGAGGATTAAATCAGGGACCCCAGTGTCCCGGGTGCAGTAGAAGCAATGGGATTTGGAATTTCAATTCCACACAATGCTCCACGACAACCTGGCTAGAACTGTGAACAAGCATGAAGGGGAAAACTCAGTTAAGTGGACTGGGGACACCAGAAGGGGAGGCTGGAAGGGGGTCCCTGGCACTCAGTGCCCATTACAGACCCCACATTACAATCCCCCACAGGGGAGACTCATCCATTCCAGGCCCCACAGGGGAAGCCGGAGAGTTCATCTCCTACAAGAGATCCACCATTCCCACAGCTCGGCCAGTGAGAATCCTTCATCACCCTGAACCCCTTTCTCCAGGGGACTTTCCTTCCAAGCACCCCTCCCAACTTCTTCCTCCTTCTCCATGAAATGATGTTCCTCTCCTTTGTTTCTTACACTTGCCTGCGATGTGACCACAGCTTGCTCATCCGAGATTGCCATTCTCTGCTCTTCCCAAATAAACCCATTTTGCTGGTCAAGTAACTGGCAGTTTGAGTTTAAAGTGAACAGAACTAATAAATTAAAGATACTTGCAAGGAACAAAATCAATATACACAAATCACTTGCATTTCTACATGCTCTGAAGGGACCATCATAAAGAGACTACTGAGAACAATCTTATTTACTACTGCATCCAAAAGAACAAGATACCTAGGAGTCCTCTGAACCAAGGGAGTGACAGACCTGTCTTCTGACAGCCATGAGACACTGATGACAGACATGGAGGGAGACCCACAGAGATGGGAAGACACTCTGTGCTCAGGGAAGAACCTATACTGTGAAAATACCTGCTCTCCCCAAAGCCATCGACAGAGTCCCCACTATCGCTCCCAAACTTCCAGACTCCAGACCAACCCCGAAATGGGTGTGGACATGGGAAGGACCCTGCAGGGCCAAGGCCAGGGGAGCACAGGCACCAAGGCAAGCGTCCACTCCCTGACTGCAGACTGTTTGAGGAGCCCCAGGGACCAAATCCTCATGCATGCACACAAACACAGATGCGGGACCCAGGGCGCACATCAGAGCCCAGAAAGGGGAGACTCCACAGCTCCGCACCCAGCACTGCTGGAGGCCATGTCCCCACAAACAAAACCACAGAAGCCTGTGTCTACACAGCACACCATTCCTTGTGAGGTCCTGAGATCATGCACCCCATCGCCAGTTCCCACTCAGGTGGCTTCTCCTTGCCTTCACCTCCAGTGGCTGGTCCTGAAGAGGCTGGACTTTGTCAGTGTGGACGCAGCCCTAGGTCCCCCACAGTGGGTTCTGTCATTGTAGATGTGGAACCACATCCTCCACAGCTTGTCCAGTCAGGGTAGAGAGTGGCTCCACATCCTCCAGACGTCTCCACAGCAGGTCATGAGGAGGCCAGACTCCTGTCCCAGCTGCAGCTGTGCAGGCCAGGCTCAGGGCAGGAGCTGGGGTCCTGCACCCTCTGCAGGTGGGGGAGGCAGTGCAGGACTAAGGGAGCTCACCCTTCAGTGGAAGCACCTATTCCATCCCGGGGTCCAGCTGAAGCCATTTCATTCTAGAAATTCAAGCTACATGGAGCCCAATATCCCCCAACTTCCCTCCAAATAGTTAAGGAACAATGAATTGGAAACAATATGGAATGACAACAGTCTCTGACCCATACAGTGATTTGGAACATGTCTCTGGCCTTGATGCAGACCCACACTCTGACCTTAACTTGATCTCAAGCCTGGCCCTGACCACAATCCAGGACCCTAACTCTAGCCCCCAACCCAAACAATGTTCACAAGAATCAAAAGATAGAAACTGCAAATATCCATCAATGGTGAATGGATAAACAAAGTGTGAAGGGTTTGAATTTGGGTTCAGGTTCAGATTTCAGTCAGAGTTCCAGATCAGGCTTTGGGTTTAGGGTCAGAGTGAGGATTTACAGTCAGTGCAAGGGAACATTTGGAGTTTAGGGCTTTAGGTTTATGGTTCAGGGCTTCTGAGATTAAGTTCAAGGTCAAATTTGGGGTTTGGGTTCATGTTGGGATTTGGGTTCAGGATTCATGACCCAGAGTTCTGGTTTAGGGCTTGAGTCCATGGTTCATGGCTTGGATCCAGGGCTCATGTTCAGATTCCAGACTCCAGTTCCGATTTCAGGTTTGGGATTCAGGGTTCCAGTTTGGGCTTTAAGGTCAGTTTAGGTTTCAGAGTTAAAGTTAGGGGTTAAGATTAGGTTTAGGGATGGCACATTGTCTTCAGTTGTCATCATGGACACAAAATTTCTATCTGAAGTTTCTAAATCTGAAATATCATTCATCTGGGTATCAGGAGCTGGTTTGGAATTTAGGATCCCAGTAGCTCCCTACTGACAGCATTCTGGTCCTAGAGTATCCCAGTCACCCAGAAGCAACTTTTCTTGGCCCAAACATACCCTTGGCATAGAAGGGTGATCTGGTGCCAAAGCTGGGATGATTTCACAAGGGCAAAAGTGTGAAATGAAATATCGGGGAAATGTTCATGGAAAATGAAAGAGGAGACAAATAATTAGTCAACTCCTGATTCCTCCACAATAACAAAGACCAAGTTTCCAATAGAATCTGATAATCTTCCCTAGGAAAGCCTATGGTACTCATTACCAGTACCAAAGGAGGGCCCCTCCCTTGGTTCAAACTAAGAATCACAGCAGGATACTTCCTACATCATGTCAAAAATAAAATTTTACTCTTTGGCTGCTTCAGTGTACAATTTGAGGAAGCACTGACAACATTTTCCTTTCTCAAAATCTCATCACACATGGATAAGATGCAGGCAATGTTGTAGGGCACTGGTATTGAAATACCAAGTGCAAGGAGCGCTATTAGAGCAATAAAAAGATATTGAATATGAAATCAGAGAAAGCACACTTTATGGACACTTAATGAGGATCCCTAACAATAAGATCTACCATCTCATCCTATGGGATTCACCCATAAAAATCATCAACCATAATAGCCTGCTGACCACTGTAACCACCTCACCATTGACCTCTAGGCTTATAATACACACTCCAGCCACTAGAGACACACTTCTCAGGAGCAGAATGGGTTTTGCCCACTCCTGATGGACCAATTGTTACAGAGAAGCCCAAAAATCCCATTCCTTGGAAATCCCAGCCATTAGGACAAAGTCACAGAAACCACACCCAGAATTCAGTAAAGGGCAGAAATCTTATGAAGCAGATGCTGCAGATCACCACCACTCCCATGAAATAACTCTACAGTGAACTCCAGATCTGTCCCCTTCCCAGGATTACACATACACCGCCTTCTTCCAATACTCCATCCTCAGAACAAAACCGTGAACTGTCCTCATCAGTACTGTGTGCAGATTCACAGTGAGCCCTGCAAAAGCCAGACACCTCCTTGAGAGCACTCAGCCTCTCACACCTATCCTAGCAGATGGGAGGGTGCTGCTCTCCCCGACTTCTGTACCAATTAGAGAATGCTTGGAACAAGTCTCGCCATACTCCATGCAAAAGGCATATTCTTCCTCTGCAAAATGACGGACAGTAAACACCATGGATTCCCCGCACCTTCTCGAACCTAGGTAAATTGGAGATACAGCTTGGCCAGAGCTATTATCCCCAACCCCTTACACACACATACCCTTCCCCTGTACACTCCAGACCAGTTTCCATCCACCCTGCTCATTCTCAGCCATGGTCTCTACAGAATAGTAATTGATACAATAATCGAGGTGCTGGGACTGAGGTGCTAGGTGCTAAGCCAGCACCTTGGACCAACTTATTATCAGAAATTAATGTTCATTTTATTAACAGATGCATCCCAGAAGATCTTGCCACCACTGCCATTAGAAAAGTCATTACAACAGAGGTCATAACAACCTGTGCCAATCTTCACAGTTCCATCCCTGTCTCCAGGGATTGGCTTGTCCATGCTCATGTGACCTTGTCCCAGCCAATGAGGTGAGAGGAACCTCAGGTCTCAACCTGCCAGCCAAGCATGGGGTGGACCACCCAGGCCAGGGGCTTTTCCATCACAACTGCAGAAGTGGCCCAGGCCAGGCCTGTGCCAGTGTCACAGAGGACCCAGGAATCCAGGTGCTCCATAACATTACTAAGGGCTGAATCAGACTCGTCCTAAAGTCCACAAATGCTAGATCCTCTCCTAACTCAGGAAAACCCTAAATGTGTTCATAGGCTTGTTCTGAACAAGATGACTATCTGTATGGTATATAACCCACAAGTTATACCCACCAGGCAATGGGAACATACTCAATAACTACATGGAATTCAACCACAGACAAACATCTTGTCAGAAGCTCAAGGTCTCCAGAGATATGTGGGGGGAATTCCTGAGGCCTTAATTGTTGCCAATCTCACTATTATTTTTTTTTCCTTTTAAGTGGAAGGACCAGGGTCAGGCAGGATAGATCCCAGTGTACTCCCACTCTGCCACTGGAGAAGAACAGCCCTCTCCCCCATCCTCCATCATGTTGCAGATCTTGGTGTGGGAAACTACCCACCATGGAACAAATGGGACGTCCCCCTGTATTCTGTCAGTCAAGTGTGGTGGGAATATTAGTTATGGATGGTCTGTGGCTGCTTTCAAGCCACACTTCAAGAGTGGAGTCATTGTCAGAGACACCACAAGGACTGCAACACCTAACAGAAAATCTTTACAGAAGACTTCACAGAAAAATCTGTGCCGATCTCTGTTCTCCAAGATCTTAGGATCATGTCACTTCTTTGAGTAGAACATAGCACCTTCTGGGTAAAATCTAATTTCTTCACCCCAGAGGCAAGGACTGCCATCCTTTTAGCCAGAACTCCATCTCCATCCTCCTCTATTTACACCTTGAATGGCACATCTACAGGTCTGCAGCCCAATAGGAATTCACTGTAGTTTACATGGTAGTGATGCTCAGAAACGGAGGTGTAAGTGTGACCTTGTGAGTGTGAGCGTGTGTTTCCTCTTTGTTAGCCACAGTGTGCAAGGAGAATACAACGCAGTAGCATGCTGTCTGTCTCACAGGAACAGCCATGCAGTGGCCATAATGATCTCAGAAAGAATCCACCTTCACAGAGCAAACTTCATCTGGGAGGACTCCCACATCCCCTGTCCTGGACACTATGTTCCACCAAGTCTGGGGGCACATAGAGGGACAGAGACTCTCCCTACCCACCAGGGTTTTAAAGGACACATCCTGTTCTAAGACATTGATCCGAAAACAATTCATCCACCTGTCATCCAGCCAGGCATCTATGAGAAAGATCTACTCTAAGCAGAAAAGACAGACTGAGAGATAACAAATGACAGCCTTGTGTGACAAGTGCCATGACAGGGGACACTCAGGAGGACTGGGGGGTGTGCAGGGTTGGCCAGACAGAGTTGTAGGGGTCCGGGAGTGCCCCAGGAGGATGTCACGGTTGTGCCGTGTCAGTGTGACTGGGCACTAGCCAGACTGGAAATGACAGGGACGGTGAGGGGCAATGTCCCTAAATTGTATTCTGCAAGGCAAAAATTCAGAAATGAGATTTCTTTTACTACAGTTTCATTTCACATGCATCTATGAGTCCCTAAAACTGATTGTGTAGAACACAAAATACATAGTTGACCATTGCTTTCAAGTCTGAGGTGTCAGGAGCAGAGCACACTTGACATTTCTTTTTGTTGCTTTCAGAGTATGATAACTTTTCCCACATTCATCTCTGACCCAAGGACAGGGAACAAAGGAAACACAGGTCTACACTTTGAAATGTTAACAGAAAGGTTCTGCAAACCCAAGTTCTCACAGGAGCAAAAGGTTCAGGACCAGGGTGACAGAAAGAGGAGGCAGATAGCAAGGAACCAAAAGAACATGTCATGTGTATGTGAGCTGGCCCACTTCTCTACCTGTCGGAAGCAAGACATGCCTGAAGAGAGTCACACTTGCACTGGATCATCTGTTTGCTGACCTTGAGCATAGCAGAGGATGTGCTGAGCTGGGTGGCGTGTTGGGGGAAGATGAGCAGCTGGCCACAGATACTACTTGCCCAGTACCTGGAGGACCAGCTCCTGGTCCTCAGCTAAGATGGAACAATAGTTATGCTTAGTGACCTACCTCCTGGGACAGGTAATGTGCGCTGTGCTGTGGTGACTATATCCTCTCCCGTTTTATTTTATTTTTTTAAATCACTTTGGCAGGTAAGATTGACATACAATAAGCTGCCCATAGTTACTGTATGCAACTTAACCCTGACCTAACCCTACTATCTAGTTAAGATATACTCTATGTAGAATACCGCTCACAAATTAGAGGATGCTTTTTAGTAATTAAGGAATTCAGGGACCAACCTTTTGTCTTAATTTTCCCTTGGATCTGCTAAATTGGAACATTTCGGCCCTATGCTATCTGGAGAGTGGCCACACGGGGGCAAGAGTGAGTAAACATTGGCACAAACTCCACTAAGCCAATTCTTCCTTCATCCAGTCAAACCTTGTTCATTCAATGTTTCTAGGTCATTTTATAGATTATGAAATGTGTGACTTTGTTGAATTTTTTAAAAACCGAACCAATTCTTTCAACCTATTAAAAGTAGAAGATGTCTTCAAAAATCTCAGAGTTGGCCAGCAGATGAAGGCCAAAGGTCCTGGGAAATGGCTATGACTATTGAACATATTCGGGTCTACTTAGGAAACAAGGATGACTTCTGTTCCACTTCTTTTCAGAAAGAATTCGTGTCAACTACCAGCACTGAACCCGAGAAATCGTGCTGCTATAGAGGAAAGCAAAAGGAGAATCAAGAGCCTCCAGAAGCTGAGACAGAGCCACACCCAGAAACCAAGGAGACATACCACCGAGGCTCTGCTCAGGCCCATTTTAAGTCTGTAGAACCTCTGGAACTAGAATGCCCCCAATTCCCCTGGCGGTCGTGGGTCAGGCAGAGTGCACATCCTGATTCTACACTGTGGGACTAGTGACAAGTCTCCTGGTCCCTTCCTCCATGAGACATCCCCTACCCCCTGATTACTCCAACCTGCTTCCTGGAACTCCCATTCCCCTTTCTGACCCATCGTGCACTTTTCCCACCACTGCCACAGTATAGAGTACATGTAACTACATACTATTCTGTCATTTAGATTTTTTTGGTCATGTCTGCTGCCAAACTATACCTTGCATCATCTATCCTGATGTAGAATCACTTGTTGCGTTGCATGACTTCACTGTGGACTCACAGTCCCCTCACAGTGTCATGGGGCCAGCGTCCTGGGCCAGGTCCTCCCTAAGCTGGCTCAGCTCTTGCAGTGAAGGCCTGATCCAGGCACTGTTATTTTCGTGCAAGTAAGACCACACAGCCAAAACCTTGGTTTGGGTCCAAAAGTGCTCATGGCCCCTCACCCACATCAGATGGCATGGGGGCACACCCTGAAGACTCTTGCTAGTCCAACGTTGCCCTGGGAAATTTCTATGGTGCAGCCATTTTGTCCAATGGGGAACTCAATAGGATCAAGGAGGATGGGAGCCAGAACCCTGAGGGAGAATCCATCTTGGAGACTGCCCAGAGCTTCCTGCGAGTTCATTCCATAGTCCTGAATGAATCGATTAATTTAAAAACATTTCCTATTTTAGAAATGATGAGCCTGAAGTTCAGTAGAAATGACTTTCCTAGGCCATGCTGGAAATCAGTGAAAGAGCCAGACTGAGAGGTGACATGATCTCCAGCAGGATCCCCCAGAGTGGCTTGACCTAGAGCCACAATCACCCATTTATCTTTCCTGGACCCCCAGACTCTCATGGGACTCTTCATGGGCATACTCTGGGAACATAGGTCATGTCAGTGCCACAGAAACCTTTGACACTGTTTATAATGAGACTCTGTGATATCAATGAGTCCCAAGCATAGCCCATCTCAGAGTTTGTCTGCAAAGACACAGTTAGTGGGAAATCCACATTTTGACAGAGGATAGAGATGGATGGGAAAAGCTAGGAAAAGAGGGGGTGCTCACATCACATCTGGCCCCAGATGACACGGTGGTGTCCAGCAGGACAAGACCCCCAAATGCCCCCCAGCGCCTTCACAGAACTCACCCCTAAGGTTTGAAGCTGAGCTTCATACATGGGTCAGGAGCACTCCAGCCAGCTCAGGGAAGCATGACACAGGACACAAGAAAACCAAAGCCTTGACACATGTGTACTCATGGAGCAGTAGATTTCTCCAAATATATTCTGTAATGGTAAAAAATTCACTGATAAAATGTGGATATTTTTGATTAAAAAGAAACCCATACTTGTTCAATTAATAAATATTTATGGAGTATCTACTTAGTGCAAATGTATAGCTCTAGTCCCACCTGGGAGCTTGCAAAGACTGTGGAATATAATCAATGGATCAACAGTAGGAAGGAATGCAGGCTAAGGACTAAGAGAGCATCCTATTCAGAGAGGCCATTAAGGAAGCCCACTGAGAAGATACTTTTCAGCCAACACCAGAAAGACAGGGCCAGTGAATCTGTCTGTGAGATGACAGACAGAGCAACTCAATTTTTAATTATTTTCACCATAAAACATAAATGTCAAGAAATATAGTTTCAAGTATTGCTTTGAAACATTTGTTTCTTCTCCGTAATTTGACTTATAGAGTAAACTTTACTCACTGTAAAATACTCTAAGAAAATATCTTATTTAAGCATGGACAACTCATAGTAAAAGACCAATAAATTAACCCTAGCAAACCCCTAAGCTTACTCTTACCCCATCCCCTAACCCTAACCCCTGAGCCTAACCCATGACCCTAAAACCTGACCCTAATTGACCCCAACCTGACCCTAGGTTGGGCTTGGAGGAGTGTGTCCCCAGAGACCTGGCACCAAACCACAGGGACGGGGACACCCAATGGATTCCAGAAGACTCCGCCTGCCACCCAGAAGGAAACCATGCTGTTTGGAACTCTGGAAACAATTCAGAGCAGGAGAAATCTGCATGCACACCTAAGGCCACCCACCACATTCAGTGGCCTGCTGGACACAGACCTAGAGCCTAATACTCACCCTGACCCATGCCCTCAACTCAGCACTCCAAGAGTCTTGCCACACAGTTGGCTGATTGAACCAGCCATCATCCTAGGCCCTAACCCCAAACTTAGGTTGACTTTTTAAAGGACCACACCCAGAGGCCTGGCTCCATATCCCCAGGGAACAGGGACACCTTTGTGAAGAGAAGGGCTCTTCCTAGAACACAATCAGAAATCATGCCTTTTCCAACTCCATGGAGTAATTTAGAGCAGGAAAAATTGGAATGAAATCTTGAACCAATCTCTGCTTATTTATAACTCCATATCATACTGAATGCCAAGCCTGAGGCTGATACCCTCCTCAACTCTAGCCCTTTCAAATGTCTCTGAAGGTCTCCACACCTAAGCAGATCACACCTTCCATGCTCCTGGGACTATGCCTATCCCAACATAAGACACAGGTGTAAACATGAACATACGTTTCTACCAATAGCACTTACAAGTGACCAGGAGACACACGAAAAAGTGCTCCACATCAATAGTCATCAGCAAAATACAAATCAAAGATACCACCTTACAACAGCTGGCATGGCTAAAATGAACAAGGCAGGGAACAACAAGTGTTGGAGAGGATGTGGTGAAAGGGGAGCTCTTACACTGCTGGTGGGAATGCAAGCTTGTACAGCCACTCTGCCAAATGTTATTGAGTTTCTTCAAGAACTTGACCTATGACCCTATGACCCAGCAATTTCACTACTTGGTATTTACTGTAAAGATATAGATTGAGTGAAAAATAGTGGCACCTGCCCCCCAATGTTCATCGCAGCAATATCCACACGAGCCCAACTATGGAAAAAGCCCAGATGTCCACAGACAGATGAATGGATAAAGAAGATGTGGTTCATATCTACAACGGAATATCATTCAGCCATCAGAGAAGATCAATACTTACCATCACATCCACCTGGCTGGAACTGGAGGGTATTATGCTGAGGAGAATAAGTCTATCAGAGAAAGACAATTGGCACATGGGTTCCCCCATATGTGAAATGGAAGAAACACCACAAAGGATCAGAGGGGAAGGGAGGGAAACTTGAATGGGAAGTCTTCAGAGAGAAAAGCCATGAGAGACTCTTCATTACAGAAACAAAATGAGGGTTGCTGGAGGGGAGGTGGGTGGGGATGAGGTAACTGGGTGATGGGCGCTAAAGAGGGCACATGATGCAATGGGCACAAGGTGTTGTACACACCTGATCTATTATTGAGCACTACATCTGAAACTAATGATGTACTCTAAGTTGGCTCACTGAATTAAAGTTAAACAAAAAGAACTCAAGCAGTCACTCATAAAAATGTGTATGGAACCACCAAAGCAACTTAACAGCCAATGTAATGTTAAGAAAGAAAACCAAAGCTGGAGCAGACACAAATCCAGATTTAAAGTTATACTACAAAGCTGTAGTCAACCTAACAGTATGGTACTGGCACAAAAATACACACAGCGACCAAGGGAACAGGATAGAAGCTCAGATATAAACCCACAATTATGTGACCAATTAATCTTTCACCAAGCAGGCAAGAATTTCAAAAAGGAAAAGGGCAGTCTCTACAACAAACAGTGTTGGAAAAACTGGACAGCTACACACAAAAGAATGAAATTAGACTGCTTTCTTACACCATACAGAAAAATAAACTCAAAACAGTTTCAAAACCTCAATGGAAGACCCGAAGACCTGAAACCATAAAAACCCTGCAAGAGGGCACAGAGAGTAATTTCTTGACATGGGCCAAATGAACACTTTTCTATACTGTCTCCTGAGGCAAAGGAAATAAAAGCAAAAATAAACTACTGGGAATCTATCAGAAAGTTTCCACATAGCAGAAGAACTATGAAGAAGTAATAATCACAAGAAAAACTACTAAAAGGGAGAAGATATTTGCAAATATCCTATACAATAAAGGGATAGTGTCTAAAATATATAGAATAGATACAACTCAGCACCCAAAAAACAAATAGTCCACTTAAAAAGTAGTCAGTAGAATGAACAGACATTTCTCCAAAGAAGAAATATAGATGCCCAAATATCTCATGAAAAGATGTTCACCATCACCCAACTTCAGAAGAACACAAATCAAAGGTATAATGAGATATTACCACGTATTGTCAGAAAGGCTCCCATCAACAGCACAAGGAACAAAAGGTGTTGGGAGGATGTGGAAAAGGGGGAATCCTCATGCACTGTTGGTGGAACCTGCAACCTGGTGCAGCCACTCTGGAAAACAGAATGGAGGTTCTTCAAGACGATAAAAATAGAGCTACCCTAGGATCCAGCAATCACACTACTGGTATTTACCCAAAGAATACAAAAACAATAACTCAAAAGGATACATGCACCCCTATGTTTCTTGCAGCATTATTTACAAGATCACAATATGTAATAATCCTAAGTGTCTGTTAATAAAGTGATAAATGAGGTGATAGATGTATATGCACAGACACACACACAGAGAGAGAGAGAGAATGGACTATTACTCAGCCATAAAAGAATGAAATCTTGCCATTTGCAGCCACACGGATGGATCTAGAGAGGATTATCCTAAGTGAAATCAGTCACTCAGAGAAAGACAGTACCATATGATGTCACTCTTATGTAGAATTGAAGATACAAACATACATAAATAAGGAAGAAAAAAGAGACAAACCAAAATACAGATTCTTAACAATAGAGAACAAACTGAAGGTTACCAAAGGGGAGGTGGACGGCGGGATGAGTGAAACAGATGAAAGGTACTATGAGTACACTTTTCTTGATGAGCAAGTAGTATATAGAATGACTGAATCACTCTATTGTAAACCTGAAACTAACATAATACTGTATGTTAACTCAACTAGAATTAAAATAAACAATAAAAAATATTTTTCTTTCAGTAATCTATTTGAAAAAACCTTGGTACGCAACATTCATATGCCCTACTTGGGAGTATTTCCTTGACAATATTTATTCACTCTATGCCTCAAATTTAAATTTCACTGAATCCTTATACTTTAACTGTTAATCCTAACCCACAGGAGCCATGGTCCTTTTCTGTCCAAGATCAGCACCTATACATTCCAGAGAGTGTAAATAGAGATAGGTGTCACTTCATAATCCAGAAAGCTATTATTATTTCTGTTTTAGTATGAGATGCTCAGAGAGTGTGGGACAGATTTCAGAGCAGGCAAGTTCTCTATCCTGGATCACTAATTCAGCGGTCTTTACCTGGATCCATTTGGCTAATAGGTTCCCTGTGGATGAGCTTGCTTCCAAGCACATCCATAGAAAGGCAAAATGTGGGTGGGCTGAGTGCAGGATAGAAAGAGGATCAAGTACAGACAAGGGTATGATCCCTCCCCTAATCTAGAACTGCCATGGGTGTGGGTATAGGAGACAGAAGCAACAGGAAACCACTAAGCTCACCAGCTGAATGCAGGAGGCACAGGTCAAGGGATCTCGAGATGTGGGGCACAGAGGCTGCTCTGAGCTACCTCTGGGAAGAGTGGGGGAAGGAACGAAAAAGAGAAACTGCTTGTACCTGGCCCATGCCAGCTGCCTACTGCTCCTGGCACTCATGAGTCTACACAACTGACATTGGGCTCCTGATGGGCTGGGTTGGATCCCTCAACACTCAGTGAGATAGCTAGCTCCAGGGCTCAGGGACATGCTGAGGGAGGTGATAGGGAAGGCTGCCCCTATGACACTAGCAGACAGCCCTGTAGGACTGCTGAAAACCCACTGAGATTTTCAAAATATATGCCATGGAGGAACTAAGGCATGGAGAAACAGAAAACAATATTAGAATTTAACGTCAGAACTGTCAGCTCAGGAATTGGGGACAGCTTCCCTGAGGAGGCAGAGGGGAGGGCAGGCCAGGCTGAAAAGGAAGACATGGATCTCCTGATTGAGAACCTGCAGCTCCCTTCCAAGGCAGGATATCATCTCACAGGGGATCCATGGAAGTGTTCATTCAGGGGACTGACAGAGCTGCCTCTTGAGAAGACTACCCTGACATTGGGTTGCAAAAGGCAGAAGACGAAGGCCAGATGGAATGAGGACAATACCCCAGGGGACCATGGGGAACCGCAAAGGCTCATTACCATGAGGATGATGAAAAGTAGGAGGCAGCAGCATTGGGTACCAGCTTTAAAGTGCCATGGGCACCCTGCCCACAAATAGATTGACTGGGTGCTTTCCGAGCCAGGCATGTCTGACCTTGGTGGGCTCCAGACTAATCTTGACCACAACCCTAGGAAGTGTGCACCACCACGGCCCTCCTCTCCCCACGCTGCTGTTAGGAACCATAGTCACAGACCCCTGGTCAGTTTGTATGGAAATGAAGGAGAGGCTCCCCGCTGAGCACATTGCAACTCTGGTACCAATCCAATGCAATCCTGGTGCCTGACCAGAAATTGCTGTCTACCTGTCTCCACACAACTCAAAAGACAGGAGGGCCTCCCTATCCCACAGGATATGATGAGACAAATCCACAGACCCCACTACCCCACCTACCAACAACAACCAGTGGGTCACTCGGGACCTTGGCTATTATCACAAAGCACACCATGCCCCGTTTCTGTCACTTCCAAAAGAAAGTTGGGTTCTGATCTCCCAATTTACCATATATCCTGGTTGCTGACCTGGGACCATGCCATGAACCCACATGGCACTTTTTTGTTAGAGAAGGCCACCCTGCACCTCCTACAAAAGGTTTCTAAGGAAGTACAAGTCTATCAGGGCTACAGTGTGAACAATGGTACACAGCCTGCATGGTCAGTAATTTTAATAAGGGTTGACTGTGCCCCCCAGCTCCAGTCTCACCAAATGTTCCTCTGTCTCCACGTGACATGTGGTCTTCCCTCAGAATAAAAGCCCAGGAAACCTACCATTAAACTGATGCTCCCTTCACCCTCTGTTTCAAATCTTGTCCAACCACAATGGTATGAAAGTAGAAATCAGTCACCAGAAGAAAATGAACAGTCAGAATTATGTGGAGACTTAACAGCATGCCACTAAACAACCAACGGTCAAAGAAGAAATCAAAAGATATTTTAAAAGTACCTTGAGACTAATGAAGAAGAGAACCTATGAAAACTTAGGGGATGCAGCAGAAGTAGTTCTAAGGGGGAATTTCATAGAAATTCCAGTCTTCATCAATCCATCTGAAAGCTCTCCAATAACCAACCTAATTTTATATGGGAAAGAAGTAGGAATAAAAAAAGAAAAAAGCAAAGCACCATAACAGTAGAAATAAGGAAATAACAAAAAGGAATGTGGAAATAAATCCAATGGAGACTAAAAAGACGAAAGATCAATGAAAATACAAGCTGCCTTTTTTGGAAAGATAAATAAAACTGGCAAACTTCTAGCTAGACTCACAAAGAAAGAGGACTCAAATACATTGGGAAAGAAAGGTAATTGATTCCTGCCTCACATCAAGATACTAGAGGGAAACACAGGCAACAACCTCTTGGACCTTGGACACTGCAACTTCTTACAAGACATGTCTCTAAAGCCTAGGGAAACAAAAGCAAAAATGAGCTATTGGGACGTCATCAAGAAAGAAAAGCTTCTGCACAGCAAAGGAAACAATCAACAAAAGTAAAAGACAACCTACAGAATGGGAGAAGATATTTGCAAGTGGCACTATAGATAAAGGTCTGGTTCCAAGATCTACAAAGAACTGCTCAAACTCAAAACCCAAGAAACAAAGAATCCACTCAAGAAATGGGCAGAAAACAGGAAGAGACATTTCTCCAAAGAAGACATCCAAATGGCCAGTAGACCATAAAAAAATGCTCCAGATCACATGTCATCAGGGAATTCAAAACTGCAATGAGATACCACCTTCCAGCAGTTATAATGGCTAACATTAACAAGACAGAAAACAACAAGTGTTGGCGAGGATGTGGAGAAAGGGGAACCCTCTCATACTGTTGGTAGGAAGGAAAGCTGGTGCAATCATTTTGGAAAACAGCATGGAGGTTCCTCACAAAGTAAAAATAGAGTTACCCTATGACCCAGCCATTGCACTCCTGGGTATTTACCCCAATGATACAGATGTAGTGAAAAGAAGGGACACATGCACCCCAATGTTCATAGCAGCACTGTCCACAAGAGCCAAACTGTGGAAGGAGCTGAGATGTCCTTCGACAGATGAATGTATAGAGAAGATGTGGTACATACATACCATAGAATAGTACTCAGCCATCAGAAGGGATGAATATCCACCATTTGCGTCAGCATGGATGGAACTGGAGGGGGTTAGGCTAAATGAAATAAGTCAAGCAGAGAATGACAATAATCATATGGTTTCACTCATATGTGGAACACAAGGTATAGTGTGGAGGACCATGGGGAAGGGAGGGAAAACTGAATGAGAAGAAATCAGAGAGGGAGACAAACCATGGGAGACTCTAAATCATAAGAAACAAAATAGACAAGGGTATATTGGGGGAGGGGTAACTAGCTGATAGGTATTAAGGAGGGGACATGTAATGATCAGCCCTGGGTGTTATATGCAACTAATGAATCATTGACCATTACCTCAAAAACTATACCTTGGCTAATTGAATTTAAATTTAAAAATGTGAAAAAAAGAAAGATGAGCTATTACAATGAATTCCACAAAAATACAAAGGATTGTAAGAAACTACTATGAGCAAGGAGAGGCAAAGATCTTGGACAACCTAGAAGAAATGGATAAGTTCCTAACAACAACCTAGAAAGACTGAACTGTATATATACGTGTGTGAATACAGTATACACATGTATATATATATATACATACACATATATATATTTTTTCTGTTTTGTCTCTTAAATTCCATGTACCTATATATATATATATATATATACATGTGTATATATACATATGTATATATACATATACATGTGTATACTGTATACACACACATGTATATATACAGTTCAGTCTTTCTAGGTGTATATATATATATATATACATTTTATACACACACACATATACACACACAAAATGGAATATTACTCAGCCACCAAAAAAAAAGAAATCTTGCAGTTCTAGAGGGTATTATGCTAAGCAAAATAAGTCAATCAGAGAAAGACAATTATCATATGATCTCACTGGTACATGGAATTTAAGAGACAAAACAGAAAAAAAAAAAGAGACAAAACAGAGAATCATAGGAGAAGAGAGTAAAAAATAAAACAAGATGAAACCAGAGAGGGAGACAAGGCTTAAGAGACTCTTAGTCATAGGAAACAAAGTAAGTGTTGCTGGAGGGGAAGGAGGTGGAAGGATGGGGTAACTGAGTGAAAGACATTAAGGAGGGCATGTGATATAATGAGCACTGGGTATTATATAAGATTGATGAAACACTGACCTCTACCTCTGAAACCAATAATACATTATATGTTGTGTGTGTGTGTGTGTGTGTGTGTGTGTGTGTGTGTGTGTGTCAGTTGAATTTTATTTTTATTTCTTTTCAGCATAACAGAATTCATTGTTTTTGTACCACACCCAGTGCTCCATGCAACACGTGCCCTCCTTAATACCCTCCACCTGGCTCCCCCAACCTCCCACCCCCCGCCCATTCAAAACCCTCAGATATGTTGATTAATTGAATTTAAATTTTAAAAAAGGAAAATTCTTCTTTAATCAATACTTTCCAAACCCTTTGACCCATAGCAACAATTAACTCCAGAGATGTGCCTATCTCTCTCCATCATACTCTTCTGATAGGAATAATAGGCAATCTTTTTCCTTGCCCCCATTAGTGAACCTGTGGATGTGTGCAGTGGCTATGTTGGGGATGAACACAGCTAAGACCTAGATCCCAGGCAAAATCTCAAACCAAACTGCACCTTGGTTAGCAAAGCTAAACCTTTCCTTTGTGGCCCCTTTAAAAAGACCCAGCATCATTCATTGATTTTCTAATGTGAATAGACTTGCATACCTGGGATAAATCCCACTTGCTTGTGGTATGTAACCCTTTTTATGCATTGTTGGATATGATTTGACAATTTTCTTTTGAGGATTCTTCTCAATGAATGTGTGTACGTTCATAAGAGATACGATTTGCAATTTTCTTATGAAGCTTTGTCTGCTTTCAGATTTTGGTATTTGGCATTTGGTTTTAGGGTATGCTGGCTTATAAAATGAGTTAGAAAGAATTCTCTCTGCTTTTGTCTTCTGGAAGAGAGTCTAGAAAATTGATATGATCTAAATGTTTCATATAGTTTATCACTGAACACTTCTTGACCTGGTGCTTTGTCTTTTGGAGAGCTATTAATTTTAGATTCAATTTCTTTCAAAGACATAGCTTTATCTCTTCTTGTGTGAGGTTTGGTAGATTGTGTCTTTCAAGAAATGTATCCATTTTATCTAGGTTATCAAATGTGGGCAGAGAGTTGTTCATAGGATGCCTTTATTGTCCTTTTAATGTCCATGAGATCTGTATTAATGTTCTCTCTTTCATTTCTGATATTAGTAATTTGTGCCCTTTCTTTTTTATTTCTTAATTATCCTGTCTAAAGTCTTACCAATTTTATTGTTTTTTTTTTTTTCAAAAACCAGCTATTTGTTTCATTGAGTTTATTTCCTGGTTTTGATTTCATATTTTTATTACTTATTCTATTTGGTATAATTTGGGTTTAATTTGCTCTTCTTGTTCTAATTTCCTAGGGTAGAATCTTAGATTATTTCTAATCTTTCTTCTTTTCTGATATGTACATTCAATACTATAAAATTCCCTGTAAGCACTACTTTCACTGTATCCTACAGATTTTGAGAATTTGTGTTTTCATTTTAATTTAAGTCAAGTATTTTAATATTTCTCTTGAGTTTTCCTCTTTGACCCTTGTGTCACTTAAAAATGTGTTGTTTAGGGATTTGTGGCTCAGTCAGTTAAGCATCTGCCTTAGGCTCAGGTCATGATCCTGGGGCCCTGAGATCAAGTTTCGAGTTGGGATCCTTGCTCAGCAGGGAGTCTGCTTCTCCCTCTGCCTGTAGCTCCCCATGCTTGTTCACTCTTGCCCACTCTGTCTGTCTCCCTCTCTAGCTGACAAATAAATAGATAAAATCTTTTTTTTTTTTTTTAAGTGTGTTTGATCTCTGAGTATTTTGGGAATTTCCAGCTCTCATTCTGTTATTAAATTCCAGTTTAATTCCACTAGGGTCCAAAAGAAGTCATTATATGATTTCAATATTTTTTTAATTTTTGAAGTATGTTTTATGGCCTAGAATGGTCTATCTTATGAATGTTGCATAGGAACTTGAGAAGAATGTGTGTTCTCTTGTTAGATGAAGTAATCTATAGATGTGCATTATATCCAGTTGATCAGTGGTATTGCTGATTTCTACTATGTATTCAGTGGTTTTCTGGGAGCTGGGTGTGTTCATTTCTGATACAGGTGTATTAAAGTCTCCAAGTATAATATGGATACATCTATTTCTCCTTGCAATTCTTTTTTTGCCTGATGTTGCTTGAAGCTCTGTTGTTTGGTGCAATATGTTAAGGTGTGTTATGTCTTCTTGGAGAACTGATTCCTTTAATACTATGTAATGCCCCTCTTTATCTCTAAAAAATTTCCTTTTTATGAAGTCTTCTCTTTCTGAAATTAATATTGCTATTCCTCCTTTGTTTGGTTTGGAGTTAACGTGTTATCTCCTTCTCGATCCCTTTATTTTTAATCTATATCTGTTTTTGTATTTAAAATAAATTCTTGGGGTGCTAGGGTGGCTCAGTGGGTTAATCCTCTGCCTTCACCTCAGGTCATGATCTCAGGGTCCTGGGATAGGACCCCGCATCGGGCTCTCTGCTCAGCAGGGAGACTGCTTCCCCCTCTCTCTCTGCCTGCCTCTCTGCCTACTTGTGATCTCTCTCTGTGTCAGTTAAATAAATAAACTCTTAACATAAAATAAAATAATTCTTTTGTAGACAACATATAGTTGCATCTCTTTTTTTTTTTTTTTTAGATTTTATTTATTTATTTATTTGAGAGAGAGAGAGAGCATGTGCTCTGGAGTGGGGGAAGGGGCATAGGGAGAGAATCCCAAGCAGACCCTGCACTGACTGCTCAGCCTGACTCAGGGTTCAGGCTCATGACTTTGAGATCATGACCTCAGCCAAAATCAAGTTTTGGGTGCTTAACCAACTGAGCCATCCAGGGGCCCCTAGGTCTTGTTTTCTGATTCACTCTGACAAGTGGCACAGTTAGACCATTTATATTCAAAGTGATTATTGATATAGTTGGATTAATATTTGCCATATCTGTTACCTTTTATATTTGTTGCCTTTGTTCTTATTTTTGTCTTCCAATCTTTTTTTGCCTTGTGTCATTTTTAAAAATTTTTTTGTAAACATATAATGTATTATTAGCCCCAGGGGTACAGGTACCCTCCCCAATGTCCATAACCCCACCACCCTCTCCCTTCCCCCCTCCCACTAGCAACCCTCAGTTTATTTTGTGAGATTAAGAGTCTCTCATGGTTTGTCTCCCTCCCTTCCTACCCCCCAAACCCCCCATGTTGCGTCTCTACTTTCTCATATCAGGGAGATCATATGATAGTTGTCTTTCTCCAATTAACATTTTGCTAAGCATAATATCCTCTAATTCCATCCACATCATCGCTAATTTGCCCTGTGTCATTTTAATTAATCATTTTATATAATTCCATTTTCTCTCCTTTTTTTGCATATCATTTATACTTTTCTCCCTTTATTCAGTGATTGCCTTAGAGTTTGCAATATACATTTACAACTAATCCAAGCCTATTTTCCTTCTTTTTTTAAAAAAAGATTTTATTTATTTATTTGACAGAGAGAGCGAGAGAGCACAGCAGGTGGAGTAAAACAGAGAGAAGCAGGCTCCCTGCTGAGCAGGAAGAGTGATGCAGGACTCAATCCCAGGACACTGAGATCCTGATCTGAGCCAAAGGCAGACACTTAACCTACTGAGCCACCTAGGCACCCCTCAAGCCTACTATGGAATAATACTGTGCAGTGTGAACACCTCATAAAGCTAAATAATGCTAATTCCTTCATGTTTTCCCTAATATCATTATTATCATTAATTTCTTTTATACCTAGCATGTATATACATTGTGGCTTTTACTATTATTTTGAACAAACTGATATCTATTAGATCAATTAAACATAAGAATAATAACTTTTTTATTTTATCTTCAATTATTCCTTCTCCAGTGCTCTTCTTTTCTTTTAGTAGATATGAGTTTTTGACTTCTATCATTTTCCTTCTCTCTAAAGAGACATTTTTTGCAAGGTAGGTTTACTGAGAAAAAATTCCCTCAATTTTTGTTTGAGAAAGTCTTTATTTCCTTTTCACTCTTGAAGGATAATTTCACAGGATACAGAATTCTAGTTTGGTGGGGTTTTTTTCTCTGAACCTTTTAAATATTTCATATCATTCTCCTTTTTTTGAATGGTTTCTGGGAAGTCTTGTGTTTAGATGTATCTTTGTTCCTCTATAAGTAAGGTGTTTGTTTTCTTTTTTTTTCACCTGTAGCTTCCTTCAGGATTTTTTCCTTATCTCTTATTTTCAGTTTTGTTTTTATTTGTTTGTTTGTTTGTTTGAAAATGATATGCTTAGGTATAGATTTTGGTGTTCAACATTAATTTATGTAAACTCTCAGTCCTTATTGTTTCAAATATTTCTTCTCTTCCTTTCTCTTTTCCTTTCTCATTCTATTTTCATCTTCTGTTTTAAGCTGTATGTGTTATGACTTTTGAGTTGTCACACAGTTCTTGGATATTGTTCTGCTTTTTTCAGTCTTTTATCTGTTGGCTTTGCAGTTTGGGAGGTTCCTATTAAGATATTCACAAGTTCAGAGATTTTTTTTTCCCTCAGCTTTTCCAGTCTATTAATAAAGCCATCAAAAACATTCTTCATTTTGGTTAGTGTTTTTAGTCTCTAGCATTTCTTTTTGCGTTTTTTATTAGAATTTCCATCTCTCTGCTTACATTGCTTGTGTGTTGCCTAATTTATCTATTAGAGCCTTTAGAATGTTAATTATAGTTGTTTTAAATTCCCTGCCTGAAAATTCGAACATCCTTGCCATATTTGAGTCTGGTTCTGATGCTTGCAGTACTCTTTAAAGAGGTGTTTTTTACTTCTCAGTATGTCTTGTAATTTTTTTTTAAATAACTGAGCATGATGAATTCGGTAAAATCATTTGCTGTAAATAAGCCTTTAGTAAGGTACTGCTAAGGTTTAGGCAATGGGAAATGATCTATACTCCTATGATTAGGTCTCAATCTTTTCATGAGCCTATGCTTCTAGACTGTGCATTTCACACCTGATTTTTCACCCCACTCCCCTTAGGTGAGACAGGATGGCTAAAGTGGGCTGAAATTGGGTAGTTTCCTTCTCCCATATATAAATATAGAAGGAGCTTGAGTATCTCCTTTCCCTCTCCCCTTCTTTCTAGCCTTTCTGTGGAAAGCTAGAGTTATCTGGGGTTGGGTATTTCCTTCCTGGAGGCCAATTAGGCTCTGATAGAAAAAAAAACAAAAACAAACAAACAAAACATAAAACAAAAAACCCAGCATATATGGATCTGGTTAAATAGTTTCTCCTGAAAGTAGACCTTCTTAAGAAGGACAGAATGGTCAGGCACATTCTAAAAAGGTTCTTTTTCCCCTTTTCCTGATAAGCACAAGTGGATTTTTTTCCAATATTCACTGTGAGAACCTGGCAGAAGCCTAGGAGATAAAACTCACAAGTGTGAGAACCTCCCAGCGATTTGGTTTCCTTGGAGTTTTTACTCTCAGCATGATCCACCCTGAGCCTTCAGCAATCCATCAGTTATGTTTAGGCTTTCCTACCCCCAGCACTGGTTCTTAGGAAAGTTTCAGCTCAGTTTCCAATACGCACAACTGAGTCTCTGTGTTTACCTGTCAGTCTTTCCAGATTTGGGGGCAATACTTCGCTCTGTGTCCTCACTTCTCTTATGGATCTAAGAATTGTTGATTTTTTAGTTTGTTTCGCTTTTTACTTTACTTTACTTTTTATTTTATAAGATGGAGTGGTGACTTCCAAGCTTCTTATTTAGTACCTATAAAACAGGTTTGGAGTTATTTCTTTCTGCTCCTCAGACTGGATTTTCAAGTGTGCTGCTCTAATCTGTTAATTTATTTTTTCATTTCAATTATCGTACTCTGAAGTTCCAGAATTTTATTTTTTTGAAGATTTTATTTATTTATTTGGCAGAGAGAAACAGTGAGAGAGGGAACACAAACAGGGGGAGTTAGAGAGGGAGAAGCAGGCTTCCCACAAAGCAGGGAGCCCAACACGGGGCTCAATCCCAGCACATTATGACCTGAGCTGAAGGCAGATGCTTAATGACTGAGCCACCCAGTAGTTCATAGTTCCCGAATTTTTTGTTTGGTTCCATTTTACAATTTATGTTTCTTTATTGATATTCCCTATTCATTGAGATGTTATTTTCCCTGTTTCCCTTTAGCTTTTCTTCTCCGGTTTCCTTTAGCTTTTTGAGCATATTTTAAATAGTTTATTTAAAGTCTCATCTAGTAAGTTCAATATGTGTGCCTTGTCAGACACCCTTTTTTTTTTAAGATTTTATTTATTTATTTGACACAGAGGGATCACAAGTAGGCAGAAAGGCAGGAAGAGGGTGGGTGGAAGCAGGCTCCCCGCTGAGCAGAGAGTCTGATGCAAGGCTTGATCTCAGGACCCTGAGATCGTGACCTGAGCTGAAGGCAGAGGCTTAACCCTGTGAGCCACACAGGCACCCCCAGACACAGTTTCTGTTGATTTTTTCTATGAATGGGCTATACTTTTTGTTACTTTATATGCTTCCTAATTTTTGTTGAAAACTGATCATTTTGAATATAATATGGCAACTCTGGAAATCAGATTTTGCCCGTTTTAGGGTTTATTTTGTTGTTAGTTGTGGACTGTAGCTGTTTAGTTTTTTAGTGGCCTTTAAAAACTATTTCTGTAAAGTCCATATTCTTTCTCATGTGATATTTCTGAAGCCTCTGTCCCTTTAGCTTGTGATCAGGTGGTGTTTTGACAGAGATTTCTTTAAGTGCCTGTAACCAAAGGAACAAGACAAGTAAAGAAAGGAATGGAAAAAACACTCTCAGCCTGTTTTGGGGCACTCCTTCAGGGATTTAACAGACCATTTACAATGCTGAGCCTATACTTATCAGCCAGGGTGAAAGTTTAGTGTCTTTCCAAGTCTTTTCTAAGCACACATCCCACTTTGGGCATATGTATAGCTTTCTTGGCTCCTTGGTATACATAATTACTTTGAATGCTCTAATTTGAAAAAAACAAAAACAAAAAAACAAAACAAAAAACCCTCTTCCCAGATTTTCCTTCCAGGCTTTAGGCACATATACTGATTGCCTCAGCTGTATTCTTTTGCCAAGACAATAGCAGTAGTTCATTTGCCTTGCAAGGATTACAAGAAGTTTCAACTGTATAACCACTTTTCTGCCCTGATAACTTCCAAGTTAGAAGGGAAAAAAGCAAGACCTTTCAGTATCCCCCACACAAGTTAGAACAGACCAGCATAGTTCTTTGAAAATGTGGTGTACTCTTCTCTCTCTGAGACCGAGGCCCAGGGTCTCACAGTGGTAATACAGTCTGCCATCATGAGGACTACCCTGGAACGAGTGATGCATGGGGCCAGGGTAAGTAGAAATGCCACAAATCTTTACTACCATTTTTTGGTGGCCTTTTTCATAATTCAGCATTCCTTTTATTACTATCCAGAGTTCTGAAAATTCTGGTTCTGACAGTTTTTACTTTGTTTTCCAAAGTTTTGGGAAGATATTTTTGCTAGGTATAGAATTCAAAGTTTACAAGTTTTTTTCCCCCCTTTCAGTACTTTATTTTTGATAGAGAGAGAGAAGGGAAGATAGAGTGCCTGCCCTCACCTGCATAGGGCATAGGGGTGGGGAAGGCAAAGAGAGAGGGAGAGAGAGAGAATCTTAAGCAGGCTCCACATCAGCACAGAGCCTGATATTAGGCTTGATCTCAAAATCCTGAGATCATGACCTGAGCCAAAATCAAAAGTCCAATGTTTAACTGACTGAGCCACCCAGGCTCCCCTCTTCCAGTATTTTAAAAATGTTGCTCTGGTGGTTTCTTGTTTGCATTTTTTCCAATGAGAAATATGATATCCTTTTCTTTGTTCCCCTATAAAATACTGTTGTTTTTTCTTCATTGCCTTTAGTATTTTCTCTTTATTACTTGCTTTCAGCCATTTGACTATGTGTTATCTAGATTTAACTTCCTTTGTTTCATATGTTTGATATGTTTCACATGTTTGGGATTTATTTAACATTTTGGATCTCTGTTTCTCATTTTGATCAAACTTGGAAAAATTTCAGCCATGATTTCTTAAAAAAATTTT
Source organism: Mustela nigripes (assembly GCF_022355385.1). Taxonomy (NCBI): domain Eukaryota; kingdom Metazoa; phylum Chordata; class Mammalia; order Carnivora; family Mustelidae; genus Mustela; species Mustela nigripes. Next base: position 111,797,495 of record NC_081557.1, on the reverse strand, counting down.
TTGGGGGGTCTTCTCCTCTCTCCTTTCCTTGTGGATGCTATTTATCCATATACTCAGTTGTTTAATGTTTCTTATAGATCACTGATGCTCTTTTCCTTATTTTTTCCCTTTTATGTTTCATTTAGAATAGTTTCTATTGGAATTGCTTCAGGTTCATTAACCTTTTCTTATGCAATATTTAATCTACCATTAACTCATCTAGTGTGTTTTTCATGTTAGATATCATAGTTTTTAATCTCTAGAAGTATGACCTGAATATGTTTTCTGTCTTCCATGTCTCTAATTTTTTTAACATATAAAACACAGATTTACAGGTGTCTATAAACAATGGTGCAATAAACACAAGGTGTATTTATCTTTTCAGACTAGTGTTTTCATTGTCTTTGGGTAAATACCCAGTAGTGGAATTACTGGATCATGTAGTAGTTCTATTTTTAATTTTTTGAGGAACTTCCATACTGTTTTCCAGAGCAATTGCTCCAATTTGCATTCCCAATAACAGTGCATTAGGGTTTCTCTTTCTCCACATTCTCACCGACATTTGTTATGTGGTAGAAGCATTTATTTATTGTGCTTTTAGTAAGCATGTCTGGCAGTGGTAGCACTATTAAAGGCAGGTAAACCTTGGCCACTGGTCTCCTGCTCAGACATCATGCTTCCCACAGTAGCAGCCACACAAATGCAGTCTTGACAGCATAGAATCTGTGGGCTCTCAGTCTGGGAACAGCAGGCACTTTGGACTCATGATCTTCTGCAGCATTAGAAGGAATAAGCATTCCTGCATATAAGGTAGTGTTGGCAGTTCCAAGAACTGCCCCATCATTACAGAAAACACTGTGGGCTTTGAATTTCCCACTTTGGTTCTTCAGCTTCTTGAAGTAACTAGTCTATATATAACTATTTGTATAATCAATATCTTGAATTAAATTTTCTCTACAATCTATGATATTTCTTCAAAACATCCGCAATACATTCTTTTTCTTAACTGAACACTGAGTGTTATAGTATAATTGGGTTATACTTTATTTAAAGATTTTTGTCAGCGTTACTCCACTGTCTTCTGGCATTCAGTATTGATTGGGGGAAATGTGAGGTCAGCTTGATTTATAATTTTAAATTATAATTATATATATATAAATTATATAAAAATATATATTAAATATATATAAAATATATAAATATATAAAATATATATAAAATATATAAATATATATAAATATATAAATATATATTTATATGATTTTTTATATTTTATATATTATTTATATATTATATACAATTATAATAATCATATATTTTATATAATTTATTTATATAAATTTATATTTATATAAATTATAATTTATATATTTTATAATTTTATAATTTATAATTTCCTTTCATATTTTTAACTGGAGACTCATGAATTTTTTTCTTCATTTTTGACATCCATTAGCTTTATCCATTTTGTGGATATGGATTGGTCTGTATCAGGTTTTCCCAGATATCTGTATGTCTTTTTTTAAATTATTTTATTTATTTATTTGGCAGAGAGAGACACAGCAACAGAGGGAACACAGCAGGAGGAGTGGGAGAGGGAAAAGCAGGCTTCCTGCTGAGCAGGGAGCCTGACACAGGGCTTGATCCCAGGACCCTGAGATCATGACCTGAGCTGAAGGCAGATGCTTAATAATGACTGAGTCACCTAGGTGTCCTGCAGTGTCCCTGTATGTTTGTTTGTTTGTTTGTTTGTTTTTAAGTCTTGGGTCTTGTTTCTGGAAATTTTTCTTGAATCATGGAGTGTATTTATGCCATTATTTTTTCCCAGATACAAAAATGAGTTATATGATAGAACTCATTTTCCTGTCTTTAATATCATTTTTGATCATTTTCCTCTTTTTTCCTAAATATTTTACTTCTTTTCTTCTGAATATTTTATATTATAGGTGGAATAGCTGCCCCTTCCCCCAAGATATCCAGGTCCTAATCACTAGAACCTGTGCATGTGTTACATTAGATGGGAAAAGGGACTTTGGATGCAATTAAGGTTATAGACTCACAAAGAGGGATATTATCCTGGACTAGCTGGGTGGGCTTAGACCAATCACATGAGCACTTAAAAGTAGAGAACTATCTCCCTAAAAATGGATGAATCAAAAAAGGAAGTTAGAGAGATTACAAACATGAAAAGGATTCAACTTGCTGGTTTTGATTCTAAGATATCAGGACCCATATAGGGCTAGTCCTCTAGGAGCTAGGAAAGGCCCAAGTTGCACAAGCAATGGTGACCACCATCTTAATCTACAAGGACAAGAATTCTTTCAGAAATCTGAATGTATTTCAAAGTGGATTCTTCCTAGAACCTCCTGATAGGACTCCAGCCAGTGAACATAGTGATTTCATCCTTGCAAGATTTGGAACAGAAAAATTAGCCAAGACCACATGTATTTCTGACCTGCAGAACTGTGAGATAAATAAGTTTGTGTTGTTTTAAACCTCTCAGTTTGTGGTGATTTACTTGGAAGCAATAGAAAATGAATTTATTATACATCATTAATAAATGTATTTATTAATACAATTTATTTAAAAAGGAAAAGATCAAAGAGATACATTGAAATAAGAAATAGGGGTGCCTGGGTGTCTCAGTGGGTTAAAGCCTCTGCCTTCAGCTCAGGTCATGGTCCCAGGGTCCTGGGATCGAGCTCCACATCGGGCTCTCTGCTCAGCGGGAAGCCTGCTTCCTCCTCTCTCTGCCTGCCTCTCTGCCTACTTGTGATCTCTGTCTGTCAAATAAATAAATAAATCTTTTTAAAAAAAAGAAATAAGAAATGAATGAATTTGAAATTTTGAACTAATACATCTGACTGTATATCTTTTCCTTTACATTCCCGTGTTAACATATTACAAATTTTACTGTTATTGTTCAGAATTTCCACTAAAATATGTGGTCAGCCATGTTGATTTTTTTGAGTAAGACTTTATATTTAAGTATATAAATATAAAAGAAATATACAGCAAAAGTTGTGTAAAAATGGGAGAAACAAGTAAAAAATGCATCATTGAAGAAGTGCATAAAAAATTTCTAGACAAAGTAAGTGAGAACATGGATAGAACTCTTTAAGCAGGATATGTTATGAAAATTATATTACAGTGTATAATTTCATCATTCCATGCAATGGTGGAAGAAACATGAGTTAATTTGGCTTATCTAATTAATAAATTAAGTCTATTACATCTTGGAATACTCACTAGGACAGGAAATAAAATTTTTAAAGTTTTTATGAATCAAGGACTTCCACTTATAGCTATTATAGAATAATAGGTACTAGATTTATCTTCTGATAATATAAATTAATAAACTTGCTCAAATATACAGACATTTCATAAAGTCCTACCTATTGCACAATTGCATAGGACTTTGATACATGAGAGAAAGGAAACAAAGAAGCCCTAATGATTATCATGGCTTCCTACTTGAAGGGAGAACCACAGCAAAAAAGAGAATCAAAAGCAGAACAAGGAAGACATGGTGAGATGAAGATGATATTGAGAGAGAGATCTGAGTCCAGGGAGATAAGAGGGTGGCAGAGCTGGGCAGAGTTCTGGAGAGAAAGGACCAATGCATGAAAAAGAAATCCCTTTTATTCTTTGCCTAATACTAAGCTATGCAAGCATAGAGTGAAATTCTGTAAGCAAAGAAGGCATGGGAAATTGTAAGCTGAAGAATTTCCAGCAATGTACATTACTTGGGAATAAGATATATTTAGGTTCTGATAAGACAAACTGTAAAGTTCTCATTGAACACTCAGTAAAGACCCCAGAATGTTCATGCCTTAGGAGTAGGTCTAGGGGCTCCTGGGTCGCTCAGTGGTTAAAGGTTTGCCTTCAGCTCAGGTCATAATCCTAGGGTCCTGGGATCAAGCCTGGTGTCAGCCTCCTTGCTCAGTGGGGAGCCTGCTTCTCCCTCTGCCCCTCCCCCTGCTTGTGTTCCCTCTCTCCTGTCTGTCAAATAAATAAATACAATCTTAAAAAAAAAAAAAAAAAAAAAAAAAAAGGAGTAGGTCATTTATCTACTACTAGGAGTATGTCTTAATTATCTCTAGAATAAAAGAATAAAAATATTCTAGGCCAGCGATGTCCAGTACAGTTGCTACTAGTTGTATGTGACTGTTGAATATTTGAAATGTGTCCACTAGGGCTATGGAATGGAATTTTTCATTTTACTTAATTTTAACTCATTTAAATAATTTATATTGAAACTTAGTCAAATGTGTCTAGAGGCTACCATAATGGACAGTGAAGTTCTACGGCAGACCTCATGCACCTTAACAAAGATGAGTCTTGAGGAGATGAAATTGAACTGCAAATAACTGCTTGCCGTAACAATTCCCAAAACTCTTTAAGAGAATAAAACAAAACCTGTATGTTCAACTATGATTCAAAATGTTCAGAAACTAATACAAAAAGTACTAGATATGCCAAGAAGTAGAAAAAATGTGAGCCGTAACTAGGAGGAAAATCGATCAATAGAATAGACCTACAAATGACAAAGATGATGGAATAAGTAGACAAAGATGTCAAAATAGTTAGTGTAAATATACTCAAAGATTTTAAGGAACACCATTAACATACTAAGGGAAAAAATGAAAGATTTTTTTAAGACCAATAGAACCCTTAGAGATGAAAAATAAAATATCTGAAATAACAAATTCACTGGATAGGTATTAAGGACAATTGTATATTGCAGAAGAAAAGACTTGTAAATGAAGAAACCAATAGAACCCATTTTTTTTTTAATTTTATTTATTTATTTGACAGACAGAGATCACAAGTAGGCAGAGAGGCAGGCAAAGAGAGAGAGGAGGAAGCAGGCTCCCTTCTGAGCAGAGAGTCCGATGTGGGGCTCGATCCCAGGAACCTGGGAACACGACCCGAGCTGAAGGCAGAGGCTTTAACCCACTGAGCCACCCAGGCGCCCCGAGAACCCATTTTTTTAAAGCCAGAGAATAAGGAGGGGAAAGAAAATGAACAGTGACCTAAGGGATATTATCAAAAAATCTGACATACATATAATTGGAGTCCTAGAAGGAGAGCAGAGGCAAAGAGAAAGAAAACCAGTAAAGAAATAATTTCTTTGAAGAAAAATTTCCCAAACTGATATAAACTATGGTCCCATGCTTACAAAATACTCAACAAACCCAAAGCAGAAAAAACATGAAGAAAATCATATCAAAGCACATCATAATCCCACGGCAAATTAAAAAAAAAAAAAAGTGATAAAGAAGGGCGCCTAGATGGCTCAGTCAGTTACACTCCTATCTTCATCTCAGGTCATGGTCCTGGGGTCCTAGTATCAAGCCTTGTATTGGGTTCCCTGATCAGCAGGGAGTCTGCTTCTGCTTCTCCCTCTCCCTCTACTCTCCCCCGGCTTGTGCTGTCTCTCTCGCTCACTCTCTTTCTCAAAAAAATAAATAAAATCTTTTTAAAAATGTGATAAAGAGAAAAATCTCAAAAACAGCAGCAAAAAGCAACACTTACCTTAGAGAGAGACAAAGATAAGATGTAACAGACTTCTCACGGGAAACCATGGAAAGCAGAAAATACTGGAATCTCTTTAAAGTGTTGAGGGTATAAAAGTCAACCTAGAATCTACACCCAGAAAATTTCCCTCAATAAATACATTACAAAATACCACCTCATCATTAAAAGGGCCAACATCATACGAGCTACTGTTTAGAGCCATGGCCTATGCTAGGCACTTATATATATTCACCTCAATTCAGCCTCATTATTAGCATTACTTGACCAATGAGAAATCTAAAACCTACATCCAGGGTGGCTCAGTCAGTTGAGTGTCTGCGTTTGGCTCAGGTCCTGGAGTCCTGGGATCCAGTCCCATGTTCGGCTCCCTGCTCAGTGGAGAACCTGCTTCTCCCTCTGCCCCTCACCCTGCTTGTGCTCGTTCTTTCTCTCAAATAAATAAAATCTTAAAAAAGAAAAAAAAAAAAAAACCATACATCCATGGGGTAGCTTGGGCCAGTTTATGGAGGGCAAATAATAATAAAGCCAGAATGTATTCATTAAGTCAACCAATAAGCAATTCTGTTTATTAGGTGCCAGACATGTTTTAGGGTCCAGGTTACTACAGTTAAGGAGTCAGACAGCTGTCTTTGTAGCTTCCTGTCTCATTAGTGAGACAGGTAAGTATTAAGTGAATGACTGACACAATTTTGGATAGGAAGAAAATTGCAGGCCAGGAGGTTGGTGATTGAGGTTCACTGAAGGGAATTAGACTAGGCCTTAGTCTGAAGAAAACTATCTAAGGAGTAGACATCTGAACTAGGACATAGTGATAATAGAACCTTGGTGTGCCCTTGGATGGGAACAGAGAGCCCAAGGGAAGGGTTGTGGAGCTGGAGACAATGACCTATATTGGTTGGGGGTCTGTAAACTATAGCAGGATTTCCTTGGTGTAGTGAAGCAGGTTTCAGTAAAGGCAAACTGAATTACTGAGTAAAGCCTGAATTGCTCCCCACTGACCTGGTAAAGGTCCCATTCCCAGGTTTATTATAAGGATGTAAGCCACATGCAATTGCAATCCTAGTGAGGGGCAAAACACATAGTCTGGCCAGCTCCACTTTGGAGGAAGGCCTGAGCATTAGTCTGTAAAGTATGTTATCATGAGGGGAAATCTGTGTTTTACATGTTAAACTGGGTCTGGATGCTAAAGAATTTGTATGTACCACAACATTACATTTTACTTCCCCCACTGCCTTTATTCAAAACCAGTTAGATGAGAGTCAGGAAGAGGAGGGGTCAAACATGTACAAACATGTACAATCCAACGTTACTGTGCCTTTCATATTCACTAGACTTGGTAAGGACTTCATAGGGTTAGTGTCCTATTTAATTCTCTCAACAGTCTCATGAGTTGGGTATTACTACTATTCTATGAATAGGAAAAGTGACACACTTGCAAAGTACCATCCACAAGACAGCACTAGTAGAGCTAGGACTTGAATCCAGAACCATTTGACTCCAAAGCACAGACTCACAGCTACTACGATCCCTTTGCATTTTAACACAAATATGGGAGAAGTGACTACTGTAGTGTAATTGTAGTCTAGTTTCTCAGGCTCCAAGGCACTGTCTAGAAAAATGGCTCTGGGTCAGCCACGTTCTTCTTTACCCAGATTTATAGAGATTCCACCTGGACCCATTTGGGTTCTCCTACATCATCTGCACTGCCATGCACACTCCTTCAGGCTCTCTCATTATCAGAGTTCCTACTTTCTACTTAGAGTATTATGCAAAGTTCAGTCACTGAGGTTCAATGATTTAGTACTTCACTTGTAGGAAAGAATGTTTCCTTTCAAATGCTCAAAAAAAAAAAAAAAAACAAAAACAAAAACAAAAAAACCACAAGCAACCTGCTGGCTGCCTGTGTGTTAATCCAAGGAATGATCTCTTTCAAATTTCCTGTCGAGAGAGTCACAATTATATTGTGCAGATAATGTTTTACCTTGATATCTGGAATTTCACCCAGTTCTAAAACCTTGCAATTTTATTGCCCTTGGAAAAATAAGGGTCAAATGTAATATAAATCAGTAAGGAAATGGACATTTTGATCCACTTCTTTGGCACCTGTCATATTGATATCTAAATTAGAACCTTAAGCTTCTTATTCATTCATTCTTTCTGCTTATTTTACTTCCTAATAAAGCTTTGTCTACAACCTTTCTGGTAGACAGTTAAAACACTGTGTCCAGATTTAAAATACAGCTGCTTGATCTAGAACTTTCATTTTCAAGAAATTGGTCTAACAGAATAAGCAAAGAGTAGTAGCTGTGTGTACATGGATAGCTATTGCAGAATTACTTGCGACAACAAAAAACCTAGAAAAAAATCTAGATGTGGCCAACAGGAAGTCAACTTACTACACCATGGTATAGCTTTGTAATGCAGCAATTAAAAATGAAAATGTTGGGAACCTGGGTTGGCTCGGTGGGTTAAACCGCTGCCTTCGGCTCAGGTCATGATCTCAGGGTCCTGGGATCGAGTCCCACATCGGGCTCTCTGCTCAGCAGGGATCCTGCTTCCTCCTCTCTCTCTCTCTCTGCCTGCCTCTCTGCCTACTTGTGATCTCTGTCTGTCAAATAAATAAATAAAATCTTTAAAAAAAAAAGAAAATGTCTCAGTAGTGACAAAATGTGGGCCACAATGAGTAGAGCTCCATTTTTTTTTGTTTGTTTAACACATGAAAGCAAAACGAATGCCCTCTGAGAGGTCGCATTATGGATGAACTTTATTATTATTTTTTTTTCTGGCAGCCTAACGCCGCGATTAAGACTCTGGGTTCTGGAGAGGTGTCTGGGTAGCCCAGTTGTTGAACATTGGACTCTTGGTTTGGCTGAGGTTATGGGACTGAGCCCCGCGCAGAGCCCTGAGCTTCTCACTCTGGCCTTCCTGCTCATTCTCTCTCTTGCTCGCTCTAAAATAAGTAAGTAAATCTTTAAAAAAAAAAAAAAAAAAAAAGACTGTGGGCTTTGGAGATGGCCCAACTAGGTTTAAACCTTACTCTACTATTTATTCGTTGTATGGCTCTCTAGGCAAGTAACTTTTATGAAAATTATGTGTTACTTTATGTAAAATCTTTAGTACAGTGAAATCATCATCATTATAAAATGGAAACAAAATTAAAAATAAAAAGTGCCTTTGATAACAAAGAGGCAGTGTGTTTAATATTATACCAAAGGACACGTGGGAATGGGAGTAAGAAAAACTGGGTTTGAGCCAAAGCTTACCAAGTGGTGGAGATTCTGCACAAATCCCATCCTCAGAGCCCTGATTTCAAGGGTCAAGTGGGGAGAGTAACACTCTTTCACCATCTCAGAAATGCGGCTGGGATCAAATGAGAGTTTAGAAGAGGACTACATAAACCATGATACACTCGGCAAAATATTTTATTATTATTGAGTGTTGAATCCTTAATATCATATGCAATTACAAATAATTTTGTCCTAATTGCAAAACAGGAAAGGTGCAAACTCCAGTAGTTACAGAAGAAAGGGAAATAACTAGATGTAGTGGAATAACCTCTTCCACAAGATACGTCAGCACTTGGCCACCAGCAGGGAGAATGAAGCAAGGGTAAAAGGAGAGAATGAACTTTATAACAATATTTTCTTAGACTAGCAGTGTTCCTAGTGTGGCATTCCATCACATCCTAACCACCTGTTCTTTGCTATTTAAGATAACAACTGTATAATCTGATCAGTGGATCCTTTCAGGCGTCACTGAGTAAACTGCTGGTCAGCAAGGCTTTGATCTAGATTTGGGCCAACGGATTAACATTTTCAAAGTTACTGGGAAGAAACAAAATGTAACCAGTAAAAGTTCAAATTATGGTGCTTCATTTTGCTGACTTTGCTGGGTGATTCAGAGAATAATAAAGCAATAGTACATTTCAATTCCCAGGAGGGACATATGTTACAGCTCTCTTTGTAGAGTGACTCACAGCTATAGGACTCTTGAAGGAACAATTTTATGTTTTGCCATTTTTCAACTGAGGAGCTTGGCCTAATGGGGTATGAGGGCCCTTTAAGCAATAAAGTACTTTATTGATGTATAGGTCAAGATTATGCTAATAGGACATATTATTTGGTAGTTTGGATTCTTTACTTATAATTATTTTACCTATTATAACCTTGATGGAATTCAGAATTAAAATAGAAGGAACTTTTAGAGAAGAAAGTAACCGCCACAGAAATAAAATCCCCTTACCTCTTGCCACCCTATCCCCACTCTGCTGGAATTACCAAGAGTACACCTGATTAAAAGAAGCAAAACCATGCTAAAGCATTGAGAGAGATGAGACCATCTCATTTAATTTTATGAAGCTGGCCCAATCCTGACAACAACTACACATAAAAACGTCATCTAGTATACAGAAGTAAATTCCAAAAATATTATCCATCAATTTAGTAGTTTCAAAGGGAACAAAAGAAACTCAATAGACAGCCACAGCATTTGATATTATTACATTTGATAAAAAGAAAAAAAAATCTTTAGTGAAAATAGGACCAGGAAGATTTTTCTTCTTAATGTGATGAAGAGTAGTATCTCAATCAACAGCCCATGTTATACTTTAACAACAAACACCAAAGGTATTCCCCTGCAGTCATAAATAAAACAAACAAGTTCACGTCTGTTTTGTATTTAGCATTACTTCGGGAGTTACTGCAATTAAAGCAGAAAAGTCAGAGATTTGAAAATAAGAAATTCAATATTGGAAAATAAATGAAATTATGTGTAGACAACATAATTACATAAAACACCAAAGAATCAATTGGCATACAGAGTAGAACTACTAAATATTCTAGTTAATGGTTAAATTTAAAATACAGTGAAATTAACAGCTCTCATATGTCGTTATTAATAGAAATGAAAGTGCAATAAAGAAATAAAATGATTCATAATAAAAAAGCATTAAGTGTAAAAAATGATTAAAGAACTTTTTCTCATTTTCTAACCATAAATGAAATTAACACTGTGGTTGGAATACAAAGAAGAAGAAGGGGAGGGAGAGGCAGAAGAAGGAGAAGGGGGAGGAGGAGGAAAAGAGAATAAGAAAAAACACAGTCTACATATTTTGTTTAGTAGGCTTGACCACAGAAAGATAAAACAGAATGTTATGAATAACTACACTCCTAAGTTTGGTAACTTAGATGGAATGGACAATTTCCTTGAAAGTCAAACTGCCAAAACTCAAGAAATAGTCTGCATAATTCTTTTTTTTTTTTTTTTTTTTTTTTTAGAAAGGATTTAAAGATTTTATTTAATTTGAGAGAGAGAGAGAGCATGAAAAGAGAGAGGTTGGCGGGGGGAAGCAGACTCCCTGCTGAGCAGGGAACCTGAGCAGGGACTCGATTCCGGGACTCAAGGATCATGACCTGAGCCGAAGGCAGTTGCTTAACCAACTGAGCCACCCAGGCAACCCTAGTCTACATAATTCTATTTAAAGAACTGAATTCAGATAAAAATCTTCCAATAAAGAGGCCCAAATGGCATCATTGGTGAATACTATCCAACCTTTAGGGAAGAAATTATATGAAATTTACCCACATTCTTCCATAACTCGTTAAGGCAACATTACACTGACGAGACAATGAAATTAAAAGGTAAGGAAAACTACAGATCAACATACCTTATGGACATTGATGCAAATATACTCAACAAAATACTAGCAAAGGAATTTAAGCAATATTCTGGAAACTCAAGGCTGGTCCTACAAAGGAAAATGAATGTGATTCACACACCAACATTATGAAGGGAAAAAAAGACATGGTGGTTTCAAAAAAAAAGATGAAACCCAACATCCATTCATGATTAACAAGTCTCAGAAAACGAGGAATAAAAGGGAATTTCCTCAGTCTGAAAAAAGCCATTTACAAAAGTCCTACAAATAACCTCCTTAATGAAGACTGAATGCTTGCTTCCCAGGACTGATGACAAGGCAAGGATGTGTCTAACCTCACCACTGCTTTCACCATCACCTAGAAGGTCAAACCAGTGCAACAGGACAGGAAAAGAAATATAAGGCATTAGAAAGAAAAATTAGGAAGATTGTAAAGAAAGAAAACATTTATTACAAATAAGCTGCAGACAACACGAATGAATAGAAAACTTCTAAAAATCTACGTAAGTGGATTTGGTATCAGGATACAAGATCAATGTACAAAAAACAATTGTACAATGAACAATTAGAAATTGAAAATTTTGTACATATACACACAGTAAACTAGTAACAACGTATGTGCAATATCTGTATGCTAAAAACTAGAAATACTGATAAAAGAAATCCATGACTCACATAAAACAAAAAAAAATATGCTTCCTTCACGGATTGGAGGACAAATAAGATGTCCGCTTTCCCTGGTCTATGCATTAAGGGCAATTATCATCAAAACTCAAGAGGGTGTTTGTTTTTGTTCTCATCAAGAGGCTGACACTAAAAACGGAAAGGTAAAGGAACCAAAATCACAAAATGTTTTTGGGGAAAAAAAACCCAACACGTTGATTTACTGGCTTATGGAAAGCTACAGCAACCAAGGCAATGTAGTATGGGTGAAAGCACAGACATATAAACTACTAGAACACTTTTTAAAAATAGACTAACATGGTGCCAACTGATTTTCAACAAAGGTACAAAAAAACAAACTTCAACCCATCTGTGGTGTATATGTTTATATGTACCATATGTAAAAAGTAACTTAAATGGATCCCAGGCCTAAATTTAAGAAGTAGAAACTAGTGAAGTCCTAAAAATAAAAAACCTTTTGTCACCTTAAGGTTTCTTTTTTTTCTAAGTTTTCTTAGATAGGACGCCAAAAGCATAATCCATTAAAGAAAAAATTGCTCAAGTGGACATTATGAAAATTAGGAACTGCTGCTTTTCCAAGAGCTCTATCAAGAGTATGAAGAAAAGAGAAGCTCAGACTGGAAGAAGGTATTTACAGAGCACATCTTGTATCAAGGTTAAGGAAATTAGTATCTGGCTAGAAATTGAAAAAAAAAATTAGTTACCACTTTTGACTTTTTCAATTTAATAAAGCTAAGACATGGGATTTTTTTATTTTTTTGTCCATTAGAGAGTGTGATGATTTGGGTAATCCCGTATACTTGGTGGAGCTTCAGTTTTGGAAGGAAATCTGACAAGATCTGTCAAATCTTAAATATATATCCATATCCTTTAATACAACTGTATTTCTAGGAATGTATCCTTAAAAAAAAAAACCACCCTATACTCAGGTACTTCAATTTGCAAAAACAAAAAAAAATAATCCACCTTTACAACAGACTGATGAAATAAGTAACTGATGCACCAATATGAGGCTATGCAGACAAGGAACTCTTGATTAGAGTCCTCTGATCTGGGAAACTGCTCAAGACACAACATTAAGTAGAGAAACAGGACATAAAGCTGTATATAGGATCCCATTTTCTATGAAAAAGTAAAGACAAATATGTTTTCTCTGCATGATGAGATTGCTGGTGGGGTATTTTTCCTTTTTTGTAATTCCTGAAAAACATGTATTCTCAGGATATAGATAGAAGTTACTTTGTAAAATGAAATGGTGTCCCAGAGTTAACTCCACATTCACTTTGACATAAGCCAACATTTAATTCCCAGGCTCCTTGTAAAGGAGAAAGCGAGCATGGCACGTAAGGATGGGATTTTGCAAAGGGGTTGGCAGATTGCATAGGCTATGATTGACAGCTCAAAACTTTGCTTCCCCAGTAAGACCATGACACACACTGTTAACTGACATGTGGGATTCCCCTCTATCACTGAGCCCTCAACTGAGTACTCCTAGTATTCATGTTGAATACTGGTCTTATCTGGACTTACATAACCTTTGGACTTTCCCTTCACTTGACTCCCCACTTAGTTTTTAGTTAATGAAGCTCTTACAGTATGGGAATAGAATTCTGCTGATGAATTCTTTAAAATACCTGTTTAGGACTTAAACATTACCCTCTAGTGGGAAGCCCTCAAATAACTTATTGCTGTTCACAGAGCAGAAATTGTAGCTAGAATATTAAAAGAAAAAAACTACTAGCTTCCCCCCATGCCAGTTTCTTTGCCAGGTTTCTCCTTTTGGAGGAATCTTTGTAGTACACTCATTATGTTAAGTTCTGTGCTAAAGAGGAACTTTTCACATGTATTAACTTTAAACCCATAAGGTGGGCAGTTGTTTTCTTAAAGTGGCCACTTCTTAATGCTTACACAGAGGTAAGTCATAGCGCTAATACCATTATACAATAAAATGTAAGGGAGACAAAAAATTTATCTTATTACATTATGGCTAAAAAAATATCTTCAGCAGTTGAGAACATCCCGAGACCTTTAATTTCACTGATCATTTAATACTACAGTTACAATGTTTTGGCCTCATAAGCATTTTTACAAAATGAAGCAGGGTCAGGTTCAAAGGTTTTGGGTTAAGAGGTGTGTAAAAGAACTTTTTAGCCACAGTAACACACACACACACCACCCCACCCCCCACCACAGCTTCGGTTATTGAACAACTGAATAAAGAAGATACCCCATAGAGTAGTGCTCTCAAATACTAAATAGATTTTAGTTCTCAATTACCTAGCATTCGCCTTTTGGTTTTGTTCTTTCAGAAGTCTACAGTACTATCTCCACTTGAATGTATATGTGATCTTTAAAAAAAAAAAAAAAAAGGATGCAGAAGCAGGGTTCCCTAAGAAGGTAATGATTCCACTAAAAAGACTGTCAGTAGTGTTCAGGTTTCACATATAAAATTTCCAAGACTAAAAACCTATTACTTGAAATAAATCCTGTTACACACAAGAATGTGTTTTTGTATTTATTTTCTCTAGGAATATCTGTAACCAGAATCCTCACATTGAAGATTTGAAAAGATCCTCACTTGGAAAAAAAAAAAAAAATCCTCACAATTTGAAAGGAAAAAAAGTACACGAATGTAGTATTTATTCCAAAAGACTAGGCTTCACAGAAGAAAATTTAATATCCAGTAGTTGTTCTATAAACTTTTGTTTACATACAGAGATTCATAAAATAACTATTGCCCAGCCACTAAATAAAGATCAAAGGAAATTAACAGAATAAGAGTTTTTTTCCTACTCTAATTTAAGAGGAAAAAAGTTTTAGATAAAGGGATAGGATATGGAGGTGTCAAGAAAATAGGAGAATACAAGCAATTTGACAAGTTTATTCTAAGCAAAATTTTTATTAATAAAAAGATTAACCATGACCATATGAGATGAGTGGCTGGGCTTAGAGTCTGCTACATCAAATAAATTAAAAACTGGTAATTGAGAATATCATTACAATTTATAATAGCATTCTTTTATAGAGGCATTTTAACTTTAGCAATGTTTCTCTTAAACATAAAAAACTAACTCTTAGTGTCATGGGTGAGAATCATCATAGCTACTGCTGACTCAAAAGAGAATTTCCAAGAGCTGTTTGGTGATATTACCTCAAGACCTACACCCGAACTTTAGGGAAACAATCTTCCAAAAAGATCTGGAATGCCTGATAGGAAACAAGTATCAGTGTTTGATACTGTGGCAGGAGGATATCCCACTTCAAGTGTGAAGAATAAATAACACAAATTAAGAATGCACCCAAGACCCCCCAAATAAGTTAGCAAAAGTGCCATTACTTTAAGAATTATCAGACATATGTGTTTAAATACAAATTCAAATTTGTTAAGTCCAAAAGATACAGTAATTTTATTACATAAGATTTTTCCTGTGTGCTAAAAATGTTAACTTACAAGAACATAATATTTGTGTTAAGTGTAGAGGGAATTGTCTAATCATTTTTCATTGATGAGAATAGAACAGTAGGTAGTGGACATAGTCGAAGCACTCAAGAGTCCTCAAAAATTCAAGGTTGTCCATTACTGCTCAGCCAAAACACACTAACCATTCTCTAATAATATAAATGCCTACTTGATTTTTATTTTTAAAAATAAAGTCCATTTGTTTCTCCATTAAAGCTTCTGCAAGACTGACAAAGGTACATTCTACCTATTAAAAATAGGAGTACTCTTCATCTTTGGATAGGGAAATGTAATCATATACAGATTACTAAATTTTTATTTGAGGCAGCTCTTGGGAGTCCATTAAGCACTTTTTTAACACTATACCTTTAAAGTTTGTCTTTAATAGTAATACTTTGGAAAACTAAAAATAGAGGAAAAACATCTATGGCAAAGTACATTTCATTCAGATTTGATAGCAGTAAAGTACAAAAAAAATAGTGCAGTGTCAATTTTCTCTGTAAATCACTTGAGAATAGTTTTATGTTTTATGATTGAATGACAAAAAAAAGGTTTTTAACCTGTTAAAAAAGTTTTTTAAGTGTTTGACTTTAGTAAGGCAAAAATGAAATTAAGACTGTAAAAAGACTTTAAAAATGAATTTCTACAAATTTGGTTCCCATTTACAACAATTTCATTAACAGAGGAGTTAAGTGTAGATACAATGTATCCAATATTCATAACCACAGTAAAAAAAAAAACTAGCAATTTGTAGATTGTGAAATCCTTAGTAATACCAATATATATTCATAACTTGTTCATACAGAACCAAGACCTCTCCTTCTCCATGTAAAAGAACACTTGTTAAAGATCATTAACAAAAATACCAATTAAACAATGGAAACTCATTTCATTTCACTGCGCCCAAAAGTAATGACACAAAATACTGGCTTAAAGAGGTAGATTAAAAAGAAAAAAGAAAACCAGATTCTCCATTCTTTGTCACTTTTATTCAGTAGTAGTATTTTTTTCCTTATTTTCGGTGCCAGACACGGCAAGGAGTGATTACAGCCAACTGTTATTAAAACATTTGTTCGCAACATATACCCCCTTTACCACTGACCCCAAGCTGACTCATATTGTGTGCTTTCGTTCTTTCTTTTTTTGATATACCACCACCAAGACTGGGTGGAGGGGGCAAGGGTAAAAGAGATGGAGGGGAAGAGTCCAGGAGGCCAGAAGAGGAGGAATGCTACAAGCCACAGTAAGAATGAGCTGTATTTAATTTAAAAAAGGGGAGGGGTGTACCCCACAAATGATACAGTAATGAGGATACACAATTAAATCCCATAAGCATGACTGAAGGCTTTCACTGTGTTTGACGTCATCACAATGGAAGGCATAAAAAGTGGAGTAAATCAATGTTGATACAGTCCAATCTAGTCCATTAGGCAAGATGGTGCAAGAAGTCATTTAAATTAAAAGTGCCCTACCCTTACCTACATGGCTAGCAGACATGGAGAACACCACAGTGATGAATCCACAGAGATTTCTCCATGTAGCTATAAAAAATGTGTTGTCGAATGGCACATTGTCAAACACTGGAAAGGGGCGCCACAATGGACCGCTCTCTTTTTTAGGTACGAATGCTAGATTCAACTATCTCAACTAAGCAGGAAGTGGGCTCTTCTGCTGGGAATGCCAACCCTAATTCACTTTGTCTTGAAATATATACAGATTGTTTGTAGTAGCTACAGCAATGATATTTTCCTTGGGGTGCCAGGCTGTATGAAGGATTTTCTTGTTGAAGTCTAAGCTGTCAACACTTATTTCATCTTTCTTTCGCTTGCCACTTGCACAGACTTTTCGTGGTTTCAGAACTGTGCGAGGTTTGTTGTTTTCCCGTGATGCTTCTAGGGTTATGTCTCGCTTTGTGTTCCTGTCAAACATTCTGAAGAAATTATTGTAAGATCCAGTCATGACAACACTGCAAAAGCAAACAGGATGCAAGTAAGTGAACAAAAGTTTATTTCCAGTAAAATGATTCAGTGATGGAACCTAGCCTATTACCGCATAGGAAATAGCTACTTCAAGCTGATCTGGATTTGGGGAGAGGGTTGCTGACACCAACCCAAGCACCAATTATTCAAATAAACTAGTACTAGTCTGGTACTAGTTACTGGTAGTTAGCTTGGATTTCTATTAATAGCTCCTTTTCAGGACTACCAAAACTATCACCCAAGTTGAAAATATTTTCGAAAGTAGCTTCTTAGTAGTACTGAAATAATCTCTGCTGAATATATTTTTGCAACTACAGGTTTTGTGATTAACCAAACTGGTAGCTTCTTCAAATACCAACTGTGGGATCACAGGTTCTAAAACCCTTCAAAATTCATGGTATATAGCTATTCATAAGAAACCAATGCATTACTTTGTGATTTAAATTATAAACTAAAGAATTTGCTCCCAGAATGTTGTCTGACTGGGAAAATGCTATCTTATGAATGCTTTTAAGATATCTGGGACGCCTGGGTGGCTCAGTCCATTAAGCGTCTGCCTTCAGCTCAGGTCATGATCCCAAGGGGCTGGGACAGAGCCCTGTATCAGGCTCCTTGCTCAGCAGGGAGCCTGCTTCTCCCTCTTCCTGCAGCTTCTCCTGCTTGTATGTGCGCTCTCTCTCTCTCTTAAAAAACAAACAAAAACCTTATTCTGTGACTATTAAGAGTAGAATATAAATTTTTTTCTTCACAGGAAGTCATTTTACCTATTGCATTAAATACCTTTAAAGCACTTTTTCTGAGGACAAATATTTTTACAGGATCTGCTTAATCGTTGCCAAATTTTAACCTTACCCAGGGTACCTCTGTCAGTTTGACTTTCCATCCATCACTGCTCAATGTTTGCTAAGTTTAAGCACCAACAAGCAAAACCTCCCAAATCTGAAACTAATAATTTAGAAAGGGTCTGGTGCTACTATTACATACCATGTTCTTCCACATGGTTTAAATTATTTTTGTAAGTAAGATTACAGAATATCAAGAAACTGTTTAAAGTAAAGCTTGAAAATAAGTATTTACATGTATTATACATTATACAGGTCATATATGAAATAGAAATGATTATCATCTCTTCAGTAATCTAAGTCCTCCAAAGGACACTTGACAACATTTTAATCAAACTCAAATTGGTGCACATACCTGAGGGTAATAAACTCTCTTTTAAAATGAATTATGTATTTGGATTGGTACCCCCATATTATCTAAATTTGTGAGATTTTAATAATTAGGACACCTAGGCTCTTTGTAAATTTTAAAAGGTTTTGGTAGGTCAGCATTTCTATGGTATACCTGCCCAAAATGTATAACCTGAATCAAATTATGAGAAAACATTAGGTAACACTCAGATTAAAAAACGTTCTATAAAATCATTGGCCTGTTTTTCAAAATGCCAAAGTGGCAGTAGACAAGGAAAACATGAAGAACTACTATTCCAGATTAAAGGAGAACAAGACAACTAAATGTTATATATTCTTTGGGACTGCATATTTGACTGGATTTTCTTCTCTGCTAGGAAGGACATGGCCAAGAGGGCTGGTGAAATTTTAATAGGCTCTGTGGATTTGATGGGAGGACTGTGCCACGGGAACTGTTTTGCTTTATATGACTGCCCTATCACAATGTAGAAGAGACTCTTATCCTTTAGAAAATGCTCATAAAAAGTTCAAGAGCAATGGGCCACCATGTTATTGGTTCACAAATAAAGTATGTATATCTATTTGCGTGTCTTTACAGAGACAGATATAAAGGAAGAGACTGACACAGCAAACAGTAACAGGAGACCCTGAGTAAGGGCTAAATAAAACTGTGTCACTCTTACCAATTTTCCCCCAGTTTGAAATTATTTCAAAACAAGTTTTTAAACAGTAAGGGAAAACAAAAATTTCTTTTTTATAATGGAACCTAACTTAAAACCGGCCCAATATGTTTCATCAATGTGAGAAGAGCTGGTGCAGCAGTGTCATCAGATCCTAGTGTATCAGTATCTTCTTTTTCTTGCTGTCTGCAAATTTCTCCTTTCTCTCTTCCCTTTCCTTCTTCCTTCTTGATGGCTTAGGGTTAAGCAGTGAAATTCAAAGGCAAACCTTGCTTGTTCTGAGTCTAGGTTTACTGTGGCCAGCCTATTTCTGGGTGTCATGTTACATTCAGATGAAGGTAATATTAAACATCACACCAAACATATGTGATCCAAATTCTAGCATCCTCTATAACACAGAACACCATGATACTTGAATGTTCACTGATTAAACTGTTCAAGTACATCTAATGATCATGAAGGCAAGTTTAAGTAATTCCAAAACAGTCTTTTCTAATGTTTTCTGTTCTACTGGAACACAATAAATGGGAAATAAGTATTGATAAGGAAAAACTGAAAGATGAAGACTTATTTGTCCTTGGAAATAATGGTACTACACATTTTAATGATACAGTAAAAATGAAACATACACTGTGGCAAAGTTGTAGATTATAAAAACCCTAATTACGCAAGGTAATATAGTTAAAATGACATATGGTAATTCCACTTCTATGAGATACTGATGAGATAGCTGGAAAAAACTGGTGTTTAATATTCCAAATGAAATATCTATTGCCTAAATATTTCTCAAAAGTTTCATAGATGAACCACCAAAGTGAAATTTCACCATTTTAACAGTTGTCATGTCAAAGATTTCACTGCTCTGGTTCATAAAAAGGAGTATTTAAAGATGTTTAAATCATAATTTAAGATAACTACGTTTTTTGTGTATTTTCATATTTACTAATGAGACAAAGTTTAATTTTTATTTGCTATTACTGCTACAAGATTACTGAATTTATTTCAAGCAAACTGAAGGAAAAATGAAGTAAGGATTTGTAATTTATGTCAATCATACTAGAAGTGAAACAACATTTCTTTTCCTCCAATAAAAGGCCAATTTGAATGAGAAGTTCAAATTAAAATCAATTACCTGTCAGATCCATTCCAACAACATTCAAATTTATCAAATATGCAGTCATTTTCATACAGTGAACAAAGTTTACTTCTGAGGTATTCATGAACCTGGGTTTTAAATATAAATATATTATTATAGATATACTTAACTTCAAGATCTGCTAATTGATATTAGAAAAATATTTAAACAAGTCCTTATTTTTTTAAAGGAATATAAAGACACACATACATACTCTGTAATCTTACTAAAACTCAACTCTCTTAGTAACAAACAATAAAGGCGTTTTATCCTTTTCACAAACAAATGAGCTCCCTTCCATGAACACACATTTTTCTACTGTAGGACAAAGAAAAATACCCTTTGGGGCATGACACATGAACTCTTTACAAGATGGACTAAAATATTTAGGCTAAAATACATTTGAAAATGGTGCAAATAATAGAGTATGTAAAGACTATTATATCGATAGCTGAATATGTTAACACCTGTTTTTTTCAGTCCATTAACTGCTGATTAAAAAAATATTCAATATTGTGTTTTACTTCCTTTTTAAATATCATTTTTGGGCATAAATAACTGAAGACTACATTATCATTAAAGTGTACATGCTATGCAATTATAACTGACCATTGAGCATCTTGAGGATTAGGGGTGTTAATCACCCTGCACAGTCAAAAATGCATCCCACTCTTGTTTTGGCTCAGGTCATGATTTTGGTGTCTTCAGACTGAACCCCATGTCAGGCTCCATGCTCAGGGTGGAGTCTACTTCAGATTATCTTCCCCCTTCCCCGTGCCCCTCCATTTTGCACTCTCACCCTCTCTCAAATAAATAGGTCTTAAAAAAAATAATTCACATACACCTTTTGACTCCCCAAAACTTAACTACTAAGTCCACTGTTGGCTGGGGAGGACTTACTGATAACAAAGTTAACACACATTTTATGTCTGTAGTATGTATTATGTACTGCATTCTTATAAGAAAGTAGGCTAGAGGAAAGAAAATGTTATTCAGCAAATCACAAGGAATATACATTTGCAGTACTCTACTGTTTTTATAGACGAAATATCCAAGAATAAAATGGACCAACACGATTCAAATGATGTTGTTCAAAGATCAACTGTATACAGTTACTCAAAGCATGCATCACTGAAAAAATCTTATCACCGATATTCCTCACAGAATATCAAAAACTAACGAAAATGTACCTCTTTTTTGAAGTATAATTCACTAGGATTTCACAAGGGGATAAACCAAAAAATAAATAAATTTGGTATTTAAAATGTACTCTGAGAAATTATGCATTTCAATATTAACACTGTTAAATTACAAAGGAGGAAAGTTCCAAAGCTTTTGTTGTGATGGGGTGGGAGGGAAGGGGTTGTCTCGATCTCACTAACCCTTTTTACTTAGAAAGAGCCTTAAAAAAGAATTAATGATAGAAAAAAGAGTAGGTACCTTCCAAATGCTTAGAATTCCCTGTTCGTTATAAAGCAACCTAAAATCATTTTAAGTGTCCATTTCAACTTTTAAGTATAATCGAATGATTCAGGCCAAGTCAAGTCAAGTCAAGTCTATGCAACATTACGTGCAAATTTGTTAACTATGAGGAACTGCAACTCAGGGAGGGGTCAGGATAGAAGGCAAAAAAATCAGTAAGATCAAAATACCCTTTAGTCACACACAGCTCAGGAAGATGCTTATATAAATTCAACAACAGCTAAATCTGCATACGTTGAGTATAAAACGTAACTCTACTCTGAATCACTAATCCAATTCAGCATAGGCAGAAAAACTGCAGATTAGGTTAATCATAACAGTTCAGCAAAGTTTTAGAATCCACCTACAGGGTTTCCCACCAAACAATTTTAAGAATATGAAATTAAGATCCGAATCAATTTTATTCTCAATGGCAACCGGGGGTGGTGGTGGTAGTAGTGAGAAACACCAGGAGATAGATCACAATCTTGGAAGTTACACAAATGTAACTGAAAACAAAGCAGTATGTATCTCTTTGCCTTTGTTTCAACATAGCATTTCCTTTAAAATTTCAAATACCATTAAGGAAGAATCTTTATAGTAGTTTATGTTTGTAAAAGAGGAGTAAAAGGCTTGAGAAACATCATTTTAATTTTATAGAAAACACACAACATAAAGAAGGTACCATTTACAAATTCTGTATTCTTAAAACAGTGGTAAGTGTCTTCTATATTGCAGTCTAGGGTTTACCCCAGGTTTCTGCTTGCCCCCCATTCCTGTCCCCGGCTGTCCATGTCTTTATTCTCTTCTCCAGAAGAAAAGGATAGGGGATCAATGGTGGCTGACTGACAAGAGAACCCAGAACTAATATCCTACAACAGACAGCTGTACACTGGGCTTTCGAGCCGTTCTCCTTTAGCCTAAGACAAAAGTCATCTGCCAAAAGGTAGAATGTAGTCTATTTGACTGGGCATGCCAAAGTTAAGCTCTAGTTCAACTACAACTGCACATACTCCAACCAAGATGGGCCATTCTCCGCAATCCTCTTCCCCACCTAGACCTTATTAGAGTACTCTTCCTCCTCACTTTAAATGCAGACAGCAGTGTGGGAAAATGGTGTCAACAGTGAACCAAACTGGTAGCAAAACCACACTTGAACTGGACAGACAACACAACCTCTATAAAAGTATACATAAAATTAACATATGGAAAAGCAACATACTTATGAATCTCTGAAGGAAAACGCCTAAGGGTCCACCATGCTGTATTGGGATTAACACATAGTACAAAATCCTTTTCTATGAAGACTTAGAGTAAATGGGTGTAATTACTTAGGGTATATGCTAATTGAAAGAAAAAACTGCAAATACCTGGTATGTTTCCACAGGCCTGTTTTCCATATTTAAGTCCCAAATTTTGACTGACAAATAGTCTCTAGTCATCATATATCGACCACTATGGCTGAATTTTACATCAGAAATAGAGGAGATGATTTCAGAAAAAAAAGACCTGTTACTGGGATCTTCAGGTTCTTCAAACACTAAAAACAAGCAAAAAAAATTTTTTTTAAAGAGCAATTTGTAGAATATTCTGGCTTGGACAAAACACTTGCTGAGACAACCATTCACAAACTTCCTAAGAGTGAGCTAGAGATGACAGGCTACTGCAGAACTGAAAAACATCTCTCTGACTATAAGAACATAACCTTCCCTGAAAGTCTCTTAAGGGAAATGACTTAACATTGATATTGAAGATATAAAAGTATATAGTATCTTCCCAGGGTCCTATAGCTGATTTAGCAGAACCAGAATAGCCAGGACTTCTGACTTGAAAGTACACCAGGTCTGTAGGTTCTGCATATACCTCCATAACTTTGCCTGTATGTTCACCACATGGGAACACACCATCTGTATTTATACCAGATTTTTTTTTTTAAGCGGCCAGGTATTTTGGTAACAGGCATGTACCCATTTTTACAAGTTTTAAAAACACTTAACAACATGAAGACAATAATAATGCAACCCCTTAATTTTTTTAACCCAGTGTTTTTTCAAACTTTTTTTAAACCAAGGAAATCTCTTCTCAGAAAAATCTTCCTAGAAAGCTCAAAACAGAAAGCAACAAAGGGAGAGCAGGAGGAAAAGAGAAAAGGGAGGCAAGGGGGAAAGGAAAAAAAAACAAAACCAACTCTACTTAAGAGTTAGAGAGCCCAGCCCCAAGTTCTCCCAAAATCACATTCCATTTATAAGTATGTCCACTAGGACATGCTCCCAAGAGAGCCTTTTATGGTCTTCCAGTAGAATGACCTATAATGCCTCACGTGGTCAGGCAGTTTATTACCAAAGGGTACAGGAGGCCCTGGGCACACAGGTTTTCAGATCTGTAAACCCATGTAAATGTAGTCACTATGCCTGATGCCACTTTCAAAAAGCAGAAAATGTTGCCATTTGAAAAAAAAGACAGAAAACACTTACGTTTAGAATGCCTATCACAGAGAGCAGAGGCCCTCATGTCACATAACCGAATAGTTCCTTTACTGCTGCTGTATACAAACGTGTTGCAGCTGTTTGGATGGAATTCTGCTGCTGTAATCACTTCTGTTAGCTCTTCCATATTGGCAGGCTTGATATCCACAATATCTGGATAGCATTTATTAAGGAATTTCCACTTAGAATAAAGGGCAAATATAATTTTACATTTCTCAAGTTTGAAATTAATTCATAAACTTAACCACAAGTATTAATTTTGAATTGCATTCTACTCCTTATAGGAGTACAAATAGCAGAGGGATAATAATTTCTAATGCTTCAGGAAAAAAATCTTAGAAGAAACCATGTTAGAATGTAGATGAGCCTCTTTTTTTGAGTATGATACAAATCCCAGAAGCCATAAGGAAAAGACTGATTAAGTTTATCTTCCTATATTAACAGGACTCAGTGTAAATTCTAAACAAATGAAAAGCAAAAAACCTCAAGGGGGTAAAAAAGGGAACCTATCTGCAACACAAAGGAGCTGATTCACTTAATATTTTAAAAAGTGCTTTAAGGGACGCCTAGGTGGCTCAGTTGGTTGGACGACTGCCTTCGGCTCAGGTCATGATCCCGGAGTCCCGGGATCGAGTCCGGCATCGGGTTCGCAGCTCCACGGGGAGTCTGCTTCTCCCTCTGACCTTCTCCTCGCTCATACTCTCTCTTACTCTCTCTCAAATCAATAAATAAAATCTTTTAAAAAGTGCTTTAAAAACAAACAAAACCCCCAGTAAGTATATAAATTCAATGAAAAAATGAGAACAAAAAGAAATATAAATAGTTGATAAATAGGACTTTTCACTAACTAGACTGGTAATGGTGAAGGGAAACAGGCTCTTTTATATACTATGGGCAGAATAAGAACTACAGTAAAGTGCTGATTTTTCAGATGATGTCTATTTAAAAAATACTACATTAACACTAGCAGCAATAACTACATGTAACAAGACCTTTAAAAAAAAGATACTTAAATATATTTATAAACAATCCTAGGTTTATATGTATACAGTATACTGTGTATGCCAGATATGTCTGTATCACACACTTGTACATGTACAGAAAAATCTCGGATAATATAAACAACGAAAGTGGCGTCTGAAGAATTTCTATTGCCTTTATACCACGATGACTTCTAAGAATTTCTTTAGCCGACCTTACTAAGAATATTTTTATAATTACAGATAATACTCTACAAATTTGTTTTATTAAAAACTCAACCATTAAAAAGACTTTTTATAGGTGAAACTGTATTTAATATACATAGTAGTATTATAGCAAGTATTTAGTACTAAGTACTAAACTTAGTATAATAGTACTTAAAATTCTAAGAATCCTATTTTTTAATCAATATATCATGGTCTTTATCAAAGAACTTCCCCCACTATTTAATCACTTAAACACAAAGAAAAAGTGTTATAAAGTAAGAAGCTACTTTTAAAAAGAAGAAATAAAAATACACGGAGAGATGAAAATAAATCTAGTATGGGGCACAACATGTCTTCTTTACCAAACACCAAAAAAAGAAACCAAACGGATACTGAAACTCCTGTCTGTAATCTCCAGATGCCAAAGATTAATCCGTAAATCGTCTGCAGATAAATATGTTTCATAATCACTATTAATAGAAATTGAGTTGATGTGATATGTATGAGCATTGGCAAATATTCTTCGTGGACTGGCCTCAACCATTAGGTCCATGGGCCTAAAGACTGGCACCTGTCAATAAAGACACATGAAAAACAGTCATTACAAAATGCTCACTATTTACAATGGCACACTTAAGGCTCAGTTCTTTATCCTAGTTTTTGAGGGAACACTATAGTATAATATAGTATAACAGTGTAGTACAGTAGTTTATATAGTGTAATATTACACAGATTTAGCTTTATAAAGCAACTGATGTTGATCTTTAAAGTGTTGAAATGAGAAGAAAAAGAAATAATTTGGTTAATTTACCTTCTTTTATAGATAGCAGTATTATTAGACTTTGATGGGGTTTCTAGTTCCAATCTTCTGCTGGAGACTTGCAAAGCAAGATGTTTCTGGTTTGGACTGGCTAAGAGGAAATTAGCTCAGAACATCTAATTCTTAGTATTTCTTAGCTTGAACTAGAGTATCTGGTCCATTTTTACCTACTCTCTTATCGCCAAAGCAAATTAATCTTGATACTTAAGGTCAGAATAGCTGACATTCAAACCGTAAGGGCAAAAAACAGTGTGGTATTGTATAAAACACATAGGGTCCTGGGTCACCCCCTGGCACAGACAGACCTTTATGTGGGACAGTTATTTAAAACAGGAATTTGGGGGACGCCTGAGTGGCTCAGTTGGTTGGACAACTGCCTTCGGCTCAGGTCATGATCCCGGAGTCCCGGGATCGAGTCCCGCATCAGGCTCCCAGCTCCACGGGGAGTCTGCTTCTCCCTCTGACCTTCTCCTCGCTCATGCTCTTTCTCACTGTCTCTCAATCAAATAAATAAATAAAATCTTTTAAAAATAAATAAATAAATAAATAAAATGAAATAAAATAAAACAGGAAATTTTTTTAAATTGTATTTATTTATTTGACAGAGATCACAAGTAGGCAGAGAGAGAGAGGAGGAAGCAGGCTCTCCGCCGAGCAGAGAGCCCAACGCGGGACTCGATCCCAGGTCCCTGAGATCATGACCTGAGCTGAAGGCAGAGGCCTAACCACTGAGCCACCCAGGCGCCCCAAAACAGGAATTTTTAATGTTCTATCTGGTTATAAACTTTTTGGGAGGGGGCAAATCATCGTTAATCCTATTCAAGTTCTGTTTAGGATCTAGAATATATAGTATGAATACAGAACACTATCAGAGTTACCATCATTTTTTCTTAAGTACTTACTCGTAGTGTAGTAACTGTAGTAGGATCTCTATACCTTCCATCTTCCTCTTTCAAGTTATACCCTTCTGGTCTTTTGTCCCTTTCACTGATTTTCCATAATTTTATTGTTTTATCTGGAGAGAAAAATGAAAAAAGTCCTCAAAAAAAGAATACTGCTAATAGAAGGAAAACATTTTAAGGTATATTCAAACACACTATTTCATACGTCACCTGAAAAGATCCCAAGAATACAATCTCTTATATGACTTAATAAAAAAACAAATTTCCTATTACCTGGCGAATAAAGACACATATACATAGAACTACAATACAGAAATGACAAACTATACATTAGTGGCACTCAAGGTACCATTTTTTTTTTAAGAAAGATTGTATTTATTTATTTATTTGAGAGAAAGAGAGAGCAAAAGCAGGCAGAGCAGCAGGCAGAGAGAAACAAGCTCCCCACTGAGCAGAGGCCTGACATTGGGCTTAATCCCAGGACCTTGGGATCATGGCCTCAGAGCAGACAATGAACCGAATGAGTCACCCAGGTGCCCCTCAAAATACCACTTGGTATTTAAGTCAAGTCACAGCCATGTCCTTGTCCTTTAAAACTAATTAATCCTGGAAGAGGGTGTTGTGTTTGTGTGTTTAAGCACCTACATGTCTATAAATACAAACACATATATACACATACACTTTTTTTTTTTAAGAAGAACGGAGTTATTTCTATAGCCTATCATCTAGAATAATAAGGATAAAGGAGTATCCATTTCCTTTATCTCCTAGGATTTCTAACAGATCCTACCAAAGACCCCACAAATTCCTTCAAAGACTGGATGCCTCTGTTTGAATCTATCTTTCCCTGTTGTATTGGGTCTGAAAAAAAAATGACCAATTAAAAGCTGTGTCCCAAGTTCTTTAAGACAAAATTCCTAGTATCAAGAATATATTAAATAGTATTTTTATTTTTTAAAATAGTATTTTTTAAATAAACGCTTATTTTGGAGTAAATTTTGACTTACAGTAAAGTTGCAAAATTGTCCAAAGTGTTTCCATTCTACCCTTTACCCAATTCTTCTAATGTCAACATCTTAAGCAACCATGGTATATTTGTTAAAATTAAGAAATTAACATTGTATGTTACCACTAACTAAACTCTAGACTTTACTCAGAATGCACCAGGTTTTCTCCTAACAGCCCTTTCTGTTCCAGGATCCAAGTAACACTGTATTTATTTGTCAAGTTTCCCTAGTCTCTCTGCCTTTAACAATTACTCAGACTTTCCTTAGTTTTCATCATCCTGACAGTTCTCAGAAGAGCGATGCAGTATGTCTGCTGTTTTCCCATGATCAGACTGGGATCACTGGTTTTTAGGAAGAATACCAGAGGTGCAGTGAAGGTATACAAAGTATTAACATGACTTCCCCACTGGAGATGATAGCTCTGTTCACTTGGTTAAAGCAGTATCTGCCAGGTTTCTCCATTTTAGAGTTAATTTCCCCCTTGTCATACTCTAGTCTCTGGCAATGAATATCTGAAGTCAAGTCCACACTTAAAGGAACAATTAAGTTACAGTCCCTGTGAGGAGCATCCATTCATAAATTTGAAATTCTCCTATAAGAAGCATCTCCTCTCCCGGCTTATTTATTTATTCAACTAACTGTTTATTTAAATCATTACGGACTTGTGCATGTTTAATATTTTGGTTATAATCTTCGAATTGCATTCATATAAAAGTATCACATTCTTAATGGTCCTTTTATAATCCAAAGGGGACAATTAAAAAAAAAAGTAGTGTATAGAGGCACTTTCTAATACATTGTCTCACACAGAGGTACAGGACTCCTCTAAGCCTACCACCTCTCTCTGCCTGGTAGTGAAGAGGGTGCTAGCCAACCCTGTGGACACCCTTTGCAAGGATGAAGTACTATAAGAAGAAAAACACTGCTAACTTTACTAACTTGTAATCTATTTTATCTAAACCCTAGTAATCTAGGGTTTAGATGTGTTTTAGATGTGTTTAGTCATGTGTTTTCTATGTGGTATGTCTAGGTAAAGATTTATGTATTTTAGGATATTCTACTTGTCCCCAAATGTAGTAAGTCAAGCTTAAACTCTTAATTTTCGGTGTAATTATCTAAAAATAAGGATGAAAAGCTTCTCCTTACCCAATCTCCGAAACTGTCTGATAGCCTGTCCAAATTCATCATCCTTACCAAAGATCCAGATAAAGAAATCACAATATACTTACCAAACTTTTCAAATAAGATGTAGTTAGTTTATGGTTCCTAATAGTGTTTTAGGAAGAAAAAAATTTTTTTTTAAATCATGAAAAAATGGGTAAAAAGATTTTTAAAACGTATTACCAAAATAGTTGTCACTTAAGAGGTTAAATTGGGGAGTCTGGGTGGCTCAACTGGTTAAGCATCTGCCTTTGGCTAAGGTCATGATCCAGGGTCCTGGGATTGAGCGCTGCATCAGGATCCTTCTCAGTGGAAAGCCTGCTACTCCCTCTGCCCCTGCCCCTGCTTGTGTGCTCTTTGTCAAATAAAATCTTTAAAAAGGGAGGGAAAAAAAAAAGGGTTTAAAAAATTTAGTAACATAGGGGCGCCTGGGTGGCTCAGTGGGTTAAAACCTCTGCTTTGGCTCAGGTCATGATCCCAGGGTCCTGGGATTGGGCCCCCGCATCGGGCTCTCTGCTTGGCACGGAGCCTGCTTCTTCCTCTCTCTCTGCCTGCCTCTCTGCCTACTGGTGATCTCGGTCTGTCAAATAAATGGATAAAACCTTTAAAAAAAAAAAAAAATTTAATAACATGAACAGGATAGAAAAGTACTATACAATTTCAGCACAATGCTTGGGAACAAGGCAGGTCAGAAATAAAATATTTTAATACGTGTAACAATTTTTTTTAAAAACCAAATTCTTAAACTCTGTAGTAGTGACTTTTTTAGCTGTAGTTTTTGGCCTATTGGAGGAATGTGACAATAATCAAACTCCATAAGACTACATGAAAAATTATGCAAATATACATATTTTTCTATAAGGTGATTACTGGATTCCTCAAATCTGTCATTTCCAAAAGGTTAAGAACCACCGCTCTATGGTGTTTCCCTGAAGTGCCAATACTAACAAGTAAGGGCACCTGGGTGGCTCAGTCAGTTGAGCATCTGCCTTTTAATCAGGTCATGATGCGGGGGTCTTGGGATCCACCCTTTAGTGAGTCCTGAGTAGGGTTTCTTGCTCAGCAGATGGTAGTCTGCTTCTCCCCCGTCCTTTGCCCCTCCCCCCGCTCATGCTCTTTTTCTCTCTCTCTCACACAAATAAACCTTTAAAAAAAAAAACCCTAACATGTAAAGAGGGTTCCTAAAGTCCATAAGCCCCAGTGTTGGTCTCACCATAACAAGAGGATTGGGACAGGGAAGACCACGCTACCATGTTTCCTTTGTGGGAATGCAGCTTTATGATTATTTATGATTAAAAAGATTCTTAACAACAAGCTGTTAAAATACACTTTACTCGTAAACTTTTTATTACTCATATATACAAGACCCACGGTCAACAGGTTAGAGGTGGACATTACTGGAATGAGGAAGAGTTGAAGAGAACTCAGAGAAAGCAAAAGGAGATGAAAGAGAAAGAGTACATCCACCTGAAGAAACATTAAATGAACTAAAACTATGAAGTTATTTAAGTAAAACCGATTTGGGAGACATGGGACAGTTTATGATGACCGTGGAAAGCCAAAGCAAAGACAAAAGAAAGAAAGATTACTTTCGGTCAATCACAGGTGATATGTTTAGTTCTGTTTTCCATCAATCTCCCCCAGGAGTTCATCTTTTATGAGTGGAAAGGCCTGCTGTTATATGTGGGGGAGAGGTATTATTTTGCTCAATCTCACAGAGACAACTATACCAAATAATATAAAAATTATTACTTAGATTTAAGCGCTGCTGACATTCTCCCATGATCATTTCTGTCTTCTTTAACAATAAAGCTTTCCAGATACTGCTTAAGCTTTAGTCCTTCCATCCTTTCCCCATCCCACCACATCCAGACACAGACGTCTGTAACATTCCCACACTGGTTTCATGCTTCCAAAATGGGCTCTATTTTCTAGCTAAAATAAAATAAAATAAAATAAAATAAAATAAATAAAAAATTACACAGCCCCAAATAAATGTATTTTTTTTAACTATTCCTTAACAGTAACAACAAAAGACAGGAACCTACAATGCCTTGTGCAGTGCCCTTTAAAATAATTTGTATTATTAATCAAGGACTCAAAATTTACATGGTAAACATATTGGGGAGAGACTGCTGTTTCCGTCTAGAGAAAATTATTACATAGAGTCAGATACTTGAGACCCAACCACTGGAATTCCCAGTGACCTCTCCCTCCACTGAGCCTTTGAAGAGCTTACTGACTAGAAAAGCTTGTCTGGCTAAACACTGCCTTGTGTATTTCAAATCAGAGAGCACGTGGAAACCTGCATGGAAGACAAATTTGAGTATCAACAGAGAAGTTAAAAGGCAATTAAGACTTAATCCATAAATGAACTGAAATGGGATTTGTTTCCGAACAATACTGAGAAGGAGGGGAAGTGGAAGTATCTGAAAAAACAACTGGTTATGAACTCAGACCTGCTGAAGCTGCCTGATGGGTACATAGGGCTCCCTTATCCTTGTTCAGCCTATATTTTAAATATTTCCCTTTATAAAAAGGAAAGTAATTTATGCCATAAGAAATGAACTGCAAAAATTAAGAATTATGAATTATCTATTTCCCATCACACTTACTGGGGGCATTTATTTCCAAAAGTAGAAACCATATAATGATTAGATTATGATTTTATGTGCTCAATAAAAGCACATAAAAGTATCTGAAGTGCTACTTGAAACAGCTCAGTTTACCATATAAATGAAAACTGAACGAAGATTAGAAGCCAACATACAATAGGAATAAACACAATTCCTCCATCTATAATGCTCTAAGTCCTAAGCTTTAAATCATTTATTTTTCTTTTAGTAAGGAGAAAAGAGGCAAATACAGTGATATGAGAAGAGAGGGGGTAGAGGGTTTTGGTGGACTGGCTGGGGAGAAATTTG
This sequence comes from Mustela nigripes, assembly GCF_022355385.1. Classification (NCBI taxonomy): domain Eukaryota; kingdom Metazoa; phylum Chordata; class Mammalia; order Carnivora; family Mustelidae; genus Mustela; species Mustela nigripes. Next base: position 111,765,240 of record NC_081557.1, on the reverse strand, counting down.
ACCATCAGAAAAACAAGACGGACATCTAAGAGGAAGTAAACTTGAGGTGTTAGCTAATGACACTGTGTTAAGGAATACACTTTTAAGAACTTGAAAAAGTGGGTGATGAGGCCTAAACAGGATGAAAGGGGCACTTTGCATTTTCCACCATGTCACCCCAGAAGTTTCCCGAGTTTATAATCAGCAAATGGTAAAGAATGGTAAGTAAGGTCTACCAAGTATTAAAATCTGATTTCATTAACAGTGCCTTATATATCAGCCTCAATAAAGTTTTAATTTAAACTTTTATTACAGACAATGGCTAACCAGAACCTAAAAGTCCCCCTCAATCACTCTAACAGTTATCTTCAGACCCAAGCCCCAGAGAATTAACCAAGTCACAAAAACCCAGAAGAAAAAAATTTCGAAGAACAAAAAGAAGGTGCCTGTGTGGTTCAGGTCATGATCCCAGGGGCTTGGGACTGAGGCTGGCATCCAGCTTCCCTCCACAGGAAGCCTGCTTCTCCCTTCCCTGTCTCTCATGAATAAATAAAATCTTAAAAAAGAAATGTTCTTCAACTTGTCATGAAGTACTTTAAATTCTGGTATTCTCTTATTTGATAACTTTTCCTGAGCAGACTAAGAAGAAATCTTCTCCCAACCTTGGGTTTGTTAGGAAGAAGGCAGAATGCAGATTCCAGTTTGTATCCTTACTGTACAATGGATAAAGTAGGAAGGGTGCTCCTCTGCCAAGTATCCTGGAATGGAAACCATCCTTTGACGAAGTATTTTATATTTATAGTTTGAGATATTCTTTGGAGAGTTTAGGCACACTTTAACATTTATGAGAACTTACTACGCATACCAGGAATTTTATTTACTACCCATAACAATACTACTACACAGATATTACCATCTCCAGTTTGCTGACAAGGAAAGTGTAACTCAAGTGCTATAACCTCTCCAAGGCTTGTAAGCCAAGCTGGGACAAGCCATACCTGATCTAAAATCCAATGATCAAGTCCCTTTTTTTTTCCCACTACAGACTATGTATGCACAGTCTATAGTGGAAAATTATAAGAAAATATATAAGAAAACAGACACCTGAGGACCTTTTTGTGGAATTTAAAAACTAAGAAGAGAATTTAAAAATGGAAGACAAAAAAGAAGAATTTATACATTCCCTATAGGGAAGACATATTTCCAAGTGTCTATTTGCGGAAATCTCCGAACACCTATTCCTCTTTGTAAAGGGCTAAGTATCCTACAGGACATATGTAGATAGTGGGCATAAAAAGGAAAAAAATTAACACTTACCATTGGTAGACAATAAAAACTGAGCAGCATTTTTCTGGGGTAACCACCTAATTTTGTTGATCTTTTCTTCTATTTCTAAACTTTTCAAGTAGTCAAACTCTGGTTCATGGCTCTGAAAGGTGCTGTAAACATTATATTCTCCTCTGCTATGAGACTGGATTTTGTTCTAAAATGGAAACAAAAATATTTGGACCATTGTTGAAAAATATTTCAAAAAATAAACATGCAATCAATTTCCTACAGACCTTGTAAAATGCTGGTTAATTACTTGCATCTTAAATACAATTATATTGTTTTTTATATTTAAGGCCTTCAAGGAATAAGTAAAACAGCTCCCCTCAAAAAGGGAAAAGCTTAATAAAGCCTAATAACAATTAAGCCCATTCAATAGGAAAAGTGACATTAAAATATGATCATTTGATTATTAATTGCCATTAACACACAGTAGAGAACTATTAAAAAAAAAATCTAAGCATCCTTAATAAGGGAGCACATCTGAAAAGGTAAGATTAAATAAAATTAATAAAAAGGGAAGATTAAGTAAGATAAGCAGAATCAGCTGGCCACAGCACTCTTTCTCCACCCACTTTAGGGTCAATCAGTTATTTATTATGATGTATTGTCCTCGTCTTCCTTTCTCATGCCTGCCTTTAAGTCATTTCACTGCTGAAAAATTCTCAAGAGCTCTCAGCAATGTAATGTCATTATCTGACCCTGACTTCCCACCCCAAGACCACTGTTACAGAGCTCTGTTACTCACTAAAGAGTAACTCACATTCAGCATTACCCAACGAACCTCATTCCACAAACCCATCAACAATTGTTTCCCCTCCTTAAGTCTGCCTTCTTATGAGCCTAGCACACACTGATTTCTTTCATTTAGTTATCAGTGTGAGTGAATACAGTTTAAGCTATTGGATAGAGACTACTTGTGAACTTCTTCAGTTAACCCTAATACCTTTGCAAAAGTGAAAATCAGAACCATGAAAGAATTTCATCTTTTCAACCTATTACCACATAACTAAAAATCTTTCCATCAAAAACATTAAAAGTCTAGTTCTAAGAACCTATGGGAAAACAGTTTATAACGGAAAGATATTACTGACAGTCAATTACTTTAAAGTAAAAGTGAATTTATCAAGTGAAATGTTTACGATTACCTGATTATAAGAATGGCTCATTAGTTACTGTTCTCCATATAGAAAGAAAACCTTATTGAATCATCATCTTAAAATCATGTTTTGGGTTTTTTTTTTTCCCAGTAGTTTGATTATCTGGATTGTCATTCATAATCCTAGTTATATTTGAACCCTCTGATAGCAATATCAATTATTGAGTTGGCCAATATAAAGAATGTAGGGGATACCATAAAACATAATCCACACTGCAGATTCGAACCTTAGTCTCATTATCATACTTACACACCAAATCAAATAACCCTATCTATTAAATATATATATGCTAATACTAATTTAGAGAAATTCCATAAGCCTTCTATGGAAAACTGCTGTTTTAAAAGGTTTGTCATGCAGATGTTGGTAAGAATGCAGAGGAAGGGGAAACCTCTCTCACACTGCTTGTGGGAATGCAAGCTGGTGCAGTCACTCTGGAAAACAATATGGAGGTTCCTTAAAAATGTTGAAAATGACCCAGCAATCGCATCACTGGGTGGGTATTTACCCCAAAGATACAAATGTAGTAATCCAATGCGCCCCAGTGTTTATATCAGCAATGTCCAGAATAGTCAAACTATGGAAAGAGTCCACATGTATGTCCATCGATAGATAAATGAATAAAGAAGATGGGATATATATACACAAGGGAATATTACACAGCCATCAAAAAATGTGACATCTTGCCATTTGCAACTATGTGGCTGGAACTAGAGGGTATTATGCTAAGTGAGATAAGTCAATCAGAGAAAGACAATCATATGATCTCAATGATGTGTAGAACCTGATACACAAGACAGAGGATCATAGGGGACAAGAGGAAAAAATGAAACAACACAAAAACCAGACAGGGAGACAAACATAAGAGACTTTTACTCTCAGGAAACAAATGGAGGGTTGCTGAAGTGGAGGTGGTAAGAAGGATGGGGTGACTTGGTAATGGACACTGGGGAGGCTATGTGTTGTGGTAAGCACTGTGTATTGTGTAAGACTGAAGAATGACAGACCTGTACCCCTGAAACAAATAATACATTATATGTATATAAATAGTTTGTCATGTTATTCTCCAAAAAAAACTAAAATAGCAATTTGATTTTTAGCATAAATGCTATGTTTTGAATTTAAACAAGAAACTATGGTACTATGTACACATCAGGTTCTAGAAGTATGAAGATTGAAAAACACAGCATCTCTACTTTCAAGTAACTTATGTAAGTGAAACTTTAAAGTAGAAACTAAGGTCCACATAACTTAGGTAAGCAATATAAAGAACTAATGGCAAGCACATATAGTTCTATATGTAAAAACTGTATCTATATAGGTCACAACATAAAAGTAAGAAAAGCACAAACATATGAACATATCTTCTAAAAAATTAAAGAAAAAAACATCATCATCCTAAAGACTCAATAATTACTACAGGGGTCTAAACATGATCTATTACAGAATAGAAAACAAAACCATGGAGGTGATTAGCAGTCTTAATGGATTTTAAGAAGCACTGTTGCTTTTCAACAGAAAAAAAAAAAATGAAAGTTATGTCTACAAGGTTAAAAATACCAGCCTGGGCTCATATATTAGCATCCACACCCCTGAAATTCCACTAAAATTACAGTGAAAGAATTTTTAAAGACAAATCAACAAGAACAAAGAACAGCAGCAAAAATGACAGCAGCAGTAACAAAAGGCAGCAGCCATAAAAGAGATGCATAAATGGAGACTGCAGAGAGTTGTGAGCTTTTGCCTTAAGTGAGCAATCAGATTCTGCCTAAAACTAGGAGAGGGATGCGTTTGTATTATTGTAATGATCATGACAGTGAGGAAGTACACACGAAGTACCGTGAACAAAATATGAAGAAAAGGAAATATAATTTCCCTGTTCTTAACACTGTCCCCCCCCCAAAATGCATCACAGAATGCTTTTTTGTTTTAAAAATTCTACATAGAGAATCAACACATTGTAGAAATGCTGTATATTTGTGTTTTCTTGCATAGCTGTTTGCAACTCCCTTTATCGTAGCTTGTTACAATCTCTGAGAACTTACGTTCTTAACCAATCTCTTTATAGAATTATATATACAGTTAAATAAAATATTTTTATATATGAAAATAAATAAAATAAATTTAGAAGTGCTTTATCCTTCAATACATGTAATAGTGCCTGGCATAACACGCATTCAATAGATGACCAAAAAGAATAAAAGCTGGTGCTGGTATGGTAAAGGAGGTTGGAATTAACCCAGTAATTAGAGTACAGTGCAGAAATCAGAAGAAATGGGTTAGAGGTACATATCTTGAAAACATAGCTCTTCATTTAAAACAAGAGGATATTGAATGAGATGTGAGATACAGTATTTTTCCTATATACTGAAAACACACAGTACAAAAAAAATGAAATCACACATTTCAACAAACAAAATACATAAATATATAAAAGATACTATATCATGACCAAGTTTTAAAACAAAGTAATGACATACTGCGTGGTACTCACACAGTATTGACAAATAAACCAATGGAAGAGAATAAAAGGCCCAGAAATAGCCCTGAATTACAACAAAGTAGCACTGATGAACCAGGATGGTCTTACCATTAAATGGTTTTGGTTAATTTGCTATTCATATGTAAGAAAATAAACCTCGGGTCGCCTGGGTGGCTTAGTGGGTTAAAGCCTCTGCCTTCTGCTCAGGTCATGATCTCAGGGTCCTGGGATGGAGCTCTGCATCGGGCTCTCTGCTCAGCAGGAGGCCTGCTTCCCCCTCTCTCTGCCTACTTGTGATCTCTCTTCTGTCAAATAAATAAATAAAATCTTAAAAAAAAAAAAATAAAAAGAAAGAAAGAAAGGAAGGAAGGAAAATGAACCTCGACCCCTGCTACCCCAAACCAGTCTTATAAATTGATTCCAGGTGAATCAGAAATACAAATATAGGGGCGCCAGGGTGGTTCAGTGGGTTAAAGTCTCTGCCTTCAGCTCGGGTCATGATCCCAGGATCCTGGGATAGAGCCCCGCATTGGCCTCTCTGCTCGGCAGGGAGCCTGCTTCCCTTCCTCTCTCTCTGCCTGCCTCTCCCCGCCTACTTGTGATCTCTGTCAAATAAATAAATAAAATCTTTAAAAAAAAATACAAATATAAATGCTCAATAATCAGGTTCTAGGATAACAATGCCCAATACAGCTTTCTGTAGCAGGAAGTCTGTATCTGTGCTGTCCGATATGGTTGCCACTAACCACATGTTGTTTTATGAAATGTGGTTACTGTGACTAAGGAAATGAACATGAAACTTAATTTTAACTAATCAGAATTTAAATAGTCACATGGAGCAAGTAACTACCATAATAGACAAGCACACGTCTAAAAGATCTGGCACATATGTCTTCCTGGACCTTGGTGTAGAGAAGTATTTCTGATGCAAGGCAGAAAAAGCAGTAAGCTCAAGGAAATCATTGATACTGTACTGTGTTATTCTACTAATAATGTCTATTTATCAAAATCCACCACTGAGGAAAGGGAAAAGGTAAGACACAGAGTGAAAAATTCTTCCAACAAATTTTAATTAAAATTACAGTATGATATACTTAAAACCTCCAAAAATATTTTAAATTTTAAAAAGACTGACAATAATGAAGCATTGGCAAAGATGTGGAACAGCCATAATTTTCATATATTGTTCATGAAAATAAGACTGGAAGAACCACTTCTTACTCTTCTGTCTACCCCATGACATAATTTTATGCATGATTATATTACTAAAAAACATAATCAGGAGTATTCACAGCTGCATTTAATAGCCACAAACTGAAACAACCAAAATGTACACTCTACAACATAATGGATAAACTGTAATAAAGCAATACAAAAGAAATTATACAGCAATGAATGAGAGAAAATTATTTCTATACAAAGGTAATACTGAGACAAAAGGCCAGACCCAACACTTACTGCCAGATTCTATTTATAGAAAGTTCTAAAACTATAGATTAAACTAAGTGTTAGAAGACAGGATTATAAATAGGTTTTTAGGGGGAGGAAGAAGAAATCAGTAGAAGGGGAATGAGAAGGGCTATGAAGAAGGGCAGGAAGTTCTATTTCTTTTTTTTAAAAGATTTATGTATTTCTTTCAGAGAGAGAGAGAGAGACGAAGAGAGAGCACACACAGGTGAGCGGGTGGAAGGGCAGAGGGAGAGAGAATCTCAGACTCCCCACTGAGCACAGAGTTCCACTTGGGGCTCAATCTCACAACCCATGAGATCATGACCTGAGCCAAAATCACAAGCTGGACACTTAACCAACTGAACCACCCAGGTGGTCCATCTTTCTTGACCTAGATGTGTGCTGTGTAATAATCTCCTAATGCTTTGTGTGCTTTTTTGAGTATATTTCAATAAAGTATAAAAATAAACATAGCACACAGAAGGTGCAGCCACTTTGCAAACAGTACCAGGAGTGATTTTTTGAAATAAAACTACTCTGTGATCCAGCAATTCTGCTTCTAGGTATATATCTGAAAGCACTGAAAACAAAATCTCAAAGAGATTATTCACAACAGCTATGTGGTAGAAGCAAACTAAAATGTTCACTGATGGACAAATGAATAAAGAAAATGTGACATACACATGAGTATTATTCAGCCTTATAAAAAGGAACCCCTATCATATGCTACAACTTAGAAGAACCAGGAGGAAAGAATTCCAAATCAAACAATCCAGGCAGATAAAGACAAATACTTCGTGATTCTACATATATGAGGTTATCTAAAGTAGCCAACTTCGTAGAAACAGCAAGTGAGAATGGCAGTTCAGGGGCTGGGAGGAGAAAGGGGGCAGGAAGTTGTTCAGTGGTTATAGAGTTTCAGTTATACAGGGCTGAGGGGTATTTTCTAGGGATCTGTTGTACAACAACATATACATGGTTGGCAATACTGTATCATATAGTTAGAAATGGTTACAGAATATTTTGCTATAGTTGAGTAAGAATTCAGCACACAAAAACAAAATACATATCTACAAGAACACACTTATCCACATGAGGAGGAGGTGATGTGCAAAGTACGTGCGTCTGCACACCTATGTGTATGGGTTCGTTTCCTTGAAGAGAGGACCTTGCTATGGTATGTCATGCACTCAAGTAGGCCCCTGAGGTTTAAGCAAACCAAAACAAAATTTATAAAACAATAATAAAATTCAATGGTGTTAGAACCAACCAACCATTGGCCAAGAGGACTGAGCTTCATTTCTTATACAGAAGTAAAATCCAGAAGGAAAAATTAAATTCTTAAAAATAAGTAAAAGCATCAAAATGAAAAGAACAATGGTGAATTTCTATGTATCTTGACAGTGAAGAAGAACTTTTTAGTATAAATCACAAGCAAAGAGCAGAGAAAGGCTGATATCTAACTTAAGAAATAAATATTTAAAGATTAAAAGAAGCATACTAGCAAGAAAATTGTATCTTATGATAGCAGGTTACGGTCTTTCATGTATAAAAAGTCCTTAAAAATCACTAAGAAAAATATTAACACCTTTCCTTGAAAGATGGCAAAGGTCAAAAGTTGGCAATTTACATAAAAAATGGTGAGATATTTATGAATAACTGATCATCAGTAATCAAAATTAAGAAACAGTGTTTTGTCCTTAAACTGATGAATAAAAAAATGTTAATGTTCCTCGAAATATGGGCAAAATCATATACTACTAGCAGAAATATAAATTTTTACAGCCTTTCTGGATAATGTCAATACTTACTGAAAGCCTTAAAAAATACAGATACTCAACAATTCCACTTCAAAGTATAATATATGCAAAGATATATCAACTTAATGCATAAACAACTTCAATGTCCATCAAGTGACTTATGAAATACTACAGAGCCAACTACATCCAATCGCTAATCAATGTTTCTCAACCATCTTAACTTAGGCACAACACTTCCTGATACCCATTCTCTGCGGTGCCCAAAAGCAACATTTTTATTGGCACTTTTGTCACTTAAGTTATAAAAACAGACTGGACATATTCTTCCAACTACACATGTATTCCTTTCCTTTCAACAGTTGTTTAACAGTCTCATCACTTCACTTAGATTAACTTGAGTAAACCTGAGTAAACATCAATAGATATAAAAACTGAAAGTTACAGAATGACATGTTCAACATGATTCTCATTCTGCAAAACAGTAACAAAAAAAACCAGAACATGCACCAATTGGTTTTTATTCATGAGATGGGATGATTTTGGATTTTTATCTTTTTCTTTGTGAAAATGATACATTTGTTCATACTTTCCATGATAAACAAATCAAGTATTAGGAATTAAAAATAATCTTGGAAAAGAACATTAAAAATAATCTTGGAAAAGAACATCACCCGATAGTCCATTAACAGTTAATTCTAAATATAAATAACTGCACTGTGCTTTTACTAACTTCCTCCTTTTTAGATGATACTCTGAAAATGGAGGATTTCCTCTGCTCCTTGAACAATACGTAAGTTTTAGTAAAAATGAACTGTACTTTAATCATTTCATATAAATGAGAATGGATATTTTTTAAGCTTCCAAACAACACTACTAAAACTTAGTTACTGTTTAGTAATGCTACTTTAATCTTACGTTTGTCAGGGAATAATTTGTTTTCTATTTGGAAGTAGTTTAAGGAGTTTTAGAGACTTGTGAAAAGGACCCTTCATGGACAGTGAGATAAATCAATTTGTATCTGATAACAAGCCACTATCAATGCAAACAAGTGGAACTTTCTAGAATAAATCAAATCACAACATCAATACATCAATGATGTAAATAGAAAACAAAAAAAGAAATTTCAAACATTTTCTGAGCTGACCCCAATAACAGTGACAGTGGTGGAATACCTCAAGATTTTGCAGGAACTTACTAAATTATATTCAGTAAGTTGTGCCCCTTCACTGAGTGCCTACTATATACATACTATACTAAGAAACATGCACTTTATAGATAACTTTTTAGACTCTTAAGGAGTTGAGTTTCAAGATTCAGCAGATGGACCCCACTTAATGCTAGATTTAAAAAAAAAAAAGGGGGAAGAAAGAATTCTTTCTACTAATTTTGTGTGTTTTTACCTCACAGATTCATTAAATATAAAATCTTCAGACCTCAATTTCCTCACGTGTTAAACAGAATTTATCCTCACTCCCTTTGGTGTGACAGGGCAGTTTTGAGAATTAAAAGAGAAAGTGGGTAATGTTCAAGTATCAGTTTTTCTTCCAGATAGACAGGAAGTCCAATCCATCCACATCATGCAGTTTAGAAACAACATGATACAGCTAAACATATAATGGCCTCAAAATCAAGAAGCCTTAAGTCAGTTTCTCAAATTAGGAAACCTCCAACACGCTTTATTCTGACCAAGTCATTTATTTTGAAAAGAACATAAAGAGATATATGAGAAAGAAGCAACTTCAATGAATTTTAAAATCTGTTTATACAACTCAATTACAATACAGGAAAAATGAGGGGAGCCTGGGTGGCTCAGTCATTTAAGCGTGTGCCGTCGACTCAAGTCACACATGATCCCAAGGTCTTAGTATACACCCCTGTGTGTCGGGCTCCTGGCTCAGTGGAGAGCCTGCTTCTCCCTCACCCTTTGCTGCTCCCCCTGCTTGTCCTCCCTCTCTGTCAAATAAATAAATAAAATCTTTAAAAAAAAAATTGTTTCATAAAGATACATTTAAAACAATCATTGTGAAAAGATATTCAGTAAGTATGTTGGAATCACCTGCCTGTCAATTTGGGAGTAGGCACAGAAAGTAAGAGGAGGGGAAGATCCTGAAAACGTATTATTAAGGGTAATAAATTTCAACCAGATAATGAACTGAATGGGACAAATGATATGTGAGTAAATGTCTAAGTAATTTAGAATCAGGAAAGCAACAAAAACAAAAAAGTGAACAAAAGTTAAAGGCAGTCAATCTACAAAACTGAAAAACACAGCCTAATGAAAAAACTTGTTCTCCTCACAACACGTGGCCTGTAAGAATCATTTTAACAAACACACCAACAGAAAAACAGGGCATAGAGCAAACAATTTTAAGAACTCCAAGTATTGAGGTTAGGTAAAACTAAAACCCAGTAAAAAATGTGTTTTCAACTATCAATTTGTTTATTTTATTTATCTCTACTGAGGAATTTTTGGTTGAAGTATAAATCGGTAAAATTTACTAAGAGATCTGGCCAATATGACTAAAAAGTAGCTTAGATCCAGCTACTTAATTTCTAGAAGGTTCTGAACAGTAATTAGTTCTTCAAAAATTCCACCAAAAGAATGTTTTTATAGCGTCATTTATGATAGAAAACAAGAAATAAAACACTCTACGTAGTATCTAAAAATAGAGACTACATTAAATTAGTAAATGGAATCAGTAATGGAATACCATATAATCATTAAAAATGATGATTCAGGGGGCACCTGGGTGGCTCAGTGGGTTAAGCCGCTGCCTTCAGCTCAGGTCATGATCCCAGGGTCCTGGGATCGAGTCCCCTCATCAGGCTCTCTGCTCAGCTGGGGGCCTGCTTCCTCCTCTCTCTCTGCCTGCCTCTCTGCCTACTTGTGATCTTTCTCTGTCAAATAAATAAATAAAATCTTTAAAAAAAAAAAATGATGATTCAGAATCTTTAACAATATGAAAGGTCTTTACATACATTATGCAAGGGAGAAAAAAACCACACCACCCTAAATATATTATAACATCATTTTAGAAAGATAAACTTAAAAACACACCAAAAGTGTTTGTTTTTGTTTGGTGGTTGCAGATATTTTCTTTGCACCTTTGTCCTTATTTACTACATTATCTACAATGAGTATGATGACTTTTTTTTAAGATTGTGTTTATTTACTTGAGATAGAGGGACAGCACAGAGGGAGAGGGAGCAGCAGACTCTCCCCTGAGCAGGAAACCCGATTTGGGACTTGATCCCAGGACCCCAGGACCTGAGCCAAAGGCAGACGTCCAATCGACAGCCACCAAGGCATCCCCATGACTTTTTAATTAGAGATAAAAAATTACTTAGGAGAAAAATACAATGAAGTAGTAGGAGAAAAATACAATGTAGTAGTATTGTATGATGTTGTGGAGACGATAGAAGAGGGAAGTAAAAGTAAATTCTAAAATTACTGGGTATTATTAGTTTCATAGATTTTGATCTGTTTGTTGCTGTTGGGATTTGGGAAGGACAATATAAGAAATATGGTTAACTCAAATTTCTGGACAAGAGGTGAAGTGGAAAAGTAATTTTACTTTAATATGTCAAAATATCCTTTCAAGATCTAATCTACTGTTAAGAAAAATAACACTTAAATGAATCCTACTTTGTCTAACAGTTGTTTAGTGACCATCATTCTGACAAGCTCAGCAATCAGCAAAGGTACTTTAAATGATAATCCACATTTGAAAAATGTAATATTCTAAATGAGATAGAACCTCAAAAGTTAATAGGTAGTTGGTAAGTGTGTGACAGCTGGTTGGACAGAAATGTGGAGACAGACAGATGAATGAGGTGAGGTTGCTGGATGAATCCATGAACAAACAGAAATGAAGATGACAACTTCTCCAGGTATTTAAACTATCAATTCAAACTCTTTTTAATTTTTCCCTCCTTAAGCCTACCACAGAGTGTGAAGACATCACTCATTAATGGCTACTATTAAAAAGCTAAGATCCAGTACTTTCCTCATTATTATAAAGGGATGAACCTGATTTTCCTGTGTGATTTATACCACTTAAGTCTCATTACTTAGCAGAGACAGATTTTTTTCATTTGTTGAAAACAATACTCAACGTTGTGGGTATTCTAACAATTTATACAGCATTAGCTTTTACCCACCTTCGCTAGCTGTGTGATCTTAGAAAGTGAATTATCTTCTCTGATTTCAAGTCATTTATAAATTGGTGATACACTGAGACACAGATAGGAAATAAGCATACATCTTCACTATTTTGCTGTGAAATTTTATAATTAAGATTGAGCGACCTTGGCAGGCCTGGCAGAAAAACTACTACTGCTACACCCAGGTCGAAATGGGCAGGGAAACAGGACAGAGAGTAAGGGTTCACCTTATTAACTGTATGATTGTGGCCCATCATCTGGGCCCCTAATCTCTTTATTGGTAAAAGAAGATTACATTACTAGAGACTGTTAAATTGGGGCCCTATTACTATCTTATCCATGGAAAGAACCCAGGGATTTTGTGAACTTGGATATGGTGCAAGTATTTATCCCACTAATGTCCAGCTGAAATTCGGCATTTCTTCTAATTATGGATAGAGGCGATAAATCATCATTAGGAGTACCTGTGACTTTGTCAATATAGAAATGACAGGTTTTAAAATCACACCCAAGCTGTTGTCCACAAAGAACACATATTACTCAATGTGTTTTAACCTTGAAAATATTTTTCAATATAGTTTCCTTCTATGTATTTTATGCATCTAAGACATTTTGAGAAGTCCACAGAATTGACCAGGGTGGAGGAAATCCATGACACCAAAGGTGGAGAGCCCTTGAAAAACCCTGTAAATTTTAGCATTTAATTTCTATGAATGCACCATATAAAGTTCAATACAGGCAAAACAAGTTCACAGTTAGCTTTGGTAGAGGGTAGTAGTGATAAGAAAGAAGAGAAAAGGCTTCTGAAATGCCAGTAATATACCATTTCTTGATCTGGGGAAGAGAGAGACAAGTGTGTTTTGTGAAAATTCACAGAACTATATACTTGTGATTCTGTGCATTTTTCTCTATGTATCATAAGATCTACCTTGGGAAAACAGTTTAAATGTATTTTTAGATAATATAAACCTGAAGCTATATTTTATATTATATTTATATTATATATATATATTTATATTATATTTTATATTTCCATTACCCTGGTAGTGGAATATAGACAATTTCAATTTCACATTTTCTATCAGGTGAAGTTCCCAAAGGACTTAAAAAAAATAAATAAATAAAAGTGGAATCTCGTGCTTCCAGACATTCTGATTTAGTGGTTCAGAGACACAGCCTAGGAATCTGCATCTGAAATATATGTCCCCCGGTAATTCCAGTATTTTGCACTCTGAAAAACACAAACTTAGGTCAAACAGAGAATTGGGGGGGGGGGGGGGGGGAGATAGTGAAAGCCTGGTAGCTTAGAAAAGAAACCTCATTTAATAGATATGTTGATTTGGAAGATACCACAGTGGTATTTTCTTGAACTTCTAGTGTATTCTTTCTATAATATTCCTGATAGAAGGGCATCCAGCTCTTGTGCATTTATTTCCACATACAAAATAAACTAATCATTTTCTTCTCACGCATATCTCTAAACATCAAGACTCTAAATCATCTCTTCTCCCGGCTATTACAGAATCAGTCACTTTGACCATTCCTCACTGGCACTGCTGAATTTGCTGTTCTGACTGGCGCTCAGTAAATACACCATGTTAAGTGAATGCTACCACATCACCCTAGAACAGTGAGTGGGTTCTATTCCTTCACTTAAACATCAAACTAGATCAACTCCTTTGTATAGATAATACTAAATTCTGTTAAACAACATCTTGTTGATTTTGAGCCCCATTCTAGTCTTTCCAAATAATTTAAGAAGAAAATTCAATCTTTTAAACCCCCACCCATCTTTTGTGATAAGCATGATTTCTAAGGTTTCTTCTATATCCTGTTGAGCAGCTTTAGGAATACCACAAAGCAACAAACAGAGAGAGACAGAGGGGAGAAAAATCCTGGCAAATTACTAGCACTCATAGAAAACAAAAACCAAAGGCTATACAATAATCTAGGAAGAACTGAAAAAAGGAAAAATTCTCCTTCTCACGTTTCTCCTTAATTATTCCTTTAAAAAATCACTCCCCACACACTTTAACTTATCATGTACATCAGAAAGCCTTAGAGAAAACTGAAGATCTGAGCAATCCAAAGTCAAGAGGAAACCTGCTATTTCAACAACTGCAAACCACCGAATTTGAGCACCCATAAAAACAAAGCTCCCCTAAAAAGTACAGAAACCAAGCACACCTAACAGTGGCTTGGAATCTCCCAAGAACAACTGTATTGATATTTTCATTATCAAAAAAATATATCCCACCAACTACTTTGTTGTGAAAAGCTATTAACATACAAGCTATGGCAATAAATTAGTAAGACCTATTTCAGGACATGCTATGAACACTTGATTGGATATCAAAACACAAGAGGTAGGATGCCTCATGGAAATCATCTTATCCTTGTGCCTCAATTTCCCTACATGACTGCTTCTATCAAGAGATTCTATCAAACAGAAAACTTTAAGAACATATTAGTTAGAAAAGTATTACCGAATGACAGCAAAAAATGTTACAGGATCACCAGGCTGAAATATATACTGAACTGAATGAAGACCTACCCTATAAATGAATACCTAGTTTCTCTGACAGGAGAAAAGAGGGACAGGCAGCAAGAGGTACCTAACAGGATGACAGGCAGGGGTCCTGCCACATTTAAAGCACAACAGAAGTGAGACAGGCCGAGTTAAAGGTATCAGTCTGATATATCAGTTAAATGAAGTTCTCACCCAGCCAAGGGGTGAGAAGATAAAGACAATAATGCAAATGGCACTGTGTTTTGCAAACAAAGCAGCCTAGTATCATCATCAGAGGTGAAGACATGCTCCATGGACAGGCACCAGCGTGCCCTGAAATGTACACATAATAGCTGTGATTGTTAGAAGGTGGACTGAAATTTAGAAATCAAAGTTCTAATTCCAGAGCTCTGCTATTAAACTAAACAATGTAGCCTTCTGATATAAACTTTTCCTACAATTATCTAAAAACTAGGAAAGGGCCACTTTTCAAACTGTATCACTGTTTTACAGATAAAATACATGTGTATTCATAAAAATATAATCTACATATATTAGGTACTGACATAAAGGTGCCTCTAGATGTAGGCAGCACATATAGTATCAGTGACGTCAACAGTGACTGTCTTGAATACAGCAAGCACTATACCAGAAGCTCCAGTAAAAGATAAGGCTTTAAAATGTGGACAATAAATTAGGTAACAGGCACCAAATTAATATTAACAAGATCAAGTTTCAGAGAAGAAAATCAATCACTACATCATCATTATTTAATCTCTCACTTAAAAATACTGATACTCACACGAAGTAATTCTCAGTGGACAGACTACTAATCTGAAGTTCTAGATAATGAATTGGTCTTGAATTCTTAAATGCAGTTAAGAATGATAGATACCAGTGGCCCTTCTCAAAAAGTTATTTTGCTGATTCTCGTTATCAGGGCATGTTATTTTAAATATCAGTACTTCAGGAGTGCCTGGGTGGCTCAGTCGTTAAAGGTTTGCCCTCGGCTCTGGTCATGATCCCAGGGTCTTGGGATTGAGCCCCACATCAGGCTCCCTGCTCCGCAGGAAGCCTGCTTCTCCCTCTCCCACTCTCCCTGCTTGTGTTCCCTCTCGCTGTCTTTCTACCAAATAAATAAAATCCTAAAAATAAGTCAGTACTTTAGAATCTCCTATAGCATTTCACAAAAGAAATTATCTGCTTCAAAAATCGTTTCCCGGGGAGCCTGAGTGGCTCAGTGGATTAAGCCGCTGCCTTCGGTTCAGGTCATGATCTCAGTGTCCTGGGATCAAGCCCCACATCGGGCTATTTGCTCAACAGGAGCCTGCTTCTCTCTCTCTCTCTCAATCTGCCTGACTCTCCTCCTACTTGTGATCTCTCTGTCAAATAAATAAATAAAAATCTTTAAAAAAAAAAAAAGTGTTTCCCAATACAAGTAAAGTTCAAGCAGTTTCAAGTAACTCCGTGTTAGACCTTTTATTGCAATTTAAGGTATTACTGACAGCTTCAACTGTTACTCTTGAGTACATTTACGGAGAGCTCCAAATACCTTTCTTTTGAATAGAAGCAAAGCACAGACAAGTCATTCACGTCCAGGGGAAAAAAAAAAAAAAAAGGCAAAAAACACTGAAGGGCACAGAATGCTTAGGGGAATGCCAGCTCAAATTCTGAGTAACAGGGGCGCCTGGGTGGCTCAGTGGGTTAAGCCGCTGCCTTCGGCTCAGGTCATGATCTCGGGGTCCTGGGATCGAGTCCCGCATTGGGCTCTCTGCTCAGCAGGGAGCCTGCTTCCTCATCTCTCTCTCTCTCTCTCTCTGTCAAATAAATAAATAAAATCTTTAAAAAAAAAAATTCTGAGTAACAAAATTAACATTCATTTTTTGGTTATCTAACATGAAAGACACTGAAGAATACTGAAAGGATTACATGTCAGAAGTTTGGGGTTCTAGTTGTTATTTCTGCCACTAATCAAGTGATCTCTTAGTATCTTGACTTTCTCACTTGTAAAGAAAGGGAAACCGTAATGATCTGTAAGGTTCCATTTCAACTCTATGTATTTCAAGATCCTATGGTCAAGATCTTAGTTGCTTGAAACAGGAACAGAAAATTGATTTTGCCCCCCCAACCCCACTTCCCACAAGAACAGTCTCTGACAAGAAAAACTTGAGTCTTTTCATCTTGTCTTCCAACCAAAAAAATAATAAAAGGAGACATATTTAGTGTTTGTGCATCTTCTAATCAGACACTATTAATCATTTCTTTTAAAATTAAATTACCTACCTCACTGGGGTGTTGTGAGGATTAATTCATTAGTGTTTGTAAAGCACTTTGAGATCCTCAGGTCAAAGGCGCTATAGAAGTGCAAAGTAGTAGTATTATTACTAGATTCTTTGCTTATTTAAGGAACTTCACAATCCTTTAAAACCTAACTCTCTGTTATGATTTAGACATCTATTTGTAAACCCTTGCAATTTATGCACATTATTTTAACCCTCTTTGGATCTAGACAGGGACAGGATGTTTCAAAGCGAATGATTTTAAATAAGGTTTAAACTTTGATCTATCACTGGAGGGAAAGAACAAGGGAAAATCTAGTGTGACAAATTCTGTTCAGCATAAAATTTTAGTGAGAAATCCTGTCAATTAGATTTAGAAGTGTGCCTAAGCTATACCCAAAACAAAATTTAAAACTCACTTTAATCTCAAGAGTCTTCAATGAGAAATTCCTTTCTTCAAAGAGAAAAGGAAACAATTTTCAAATCAACTCATCTTAAAAAGGGTAAATTACATTACATAGGTATACATGCAATTGTCATTTAAAACCGATTTAAATCACTAATAGTATTAGTATGAACTGATATCAAAATAAGTGAGCAGCTTTTCCTTTTAACTAGCCTCCCACCCCCAATTACACAAAGCAAACTAGGCACTGAGAAGACAACAAACCAATTTTGCTTTACGGAGTTTGGGGGGAGGGGGGGGTCCAAGGCTTCAAAACCAGTTCAACTCTTGGGATTAATTCCACCACTTCCCACTCCTTTCTCTAACCAAATCTTCTAACAATTCAAGTGCTGTGTTTTTAAATCAAAACCACACAAACACACACACACACACACAAAGCTAAGAAAAGCAGAGCTATCTATCAGTTAAGATATTCTGCTTGAATAAACAGGTACTTCTTTAAAAGAAAAAAAAGCCAACATCCTTCAATGAGATACTTCAGTGCAACACAAGTTCTAGCCCCAAGAGCAAACTGAAATTTAGATATTAAACTTTAAACACTTACCTCCTGCTCCTGTTGAAAGATGACAACTCTACCACCTTTATCTCCTGTTGCTAGTAATTCTCCAGAATGATTAAATTCTACTGTAGAAATTATATCTGCTGTATAATTGAAACAAAAACAAAGAGAAAATGTTAGTTTTTCTTTCCCAACTTATTACAATTCCAGAACTTAGCATGTTTTCCCTAACATGTTCCATATAGATCAAACCATCATCAGAAATAAGTAATTCTAAGGTTCTTTCATGAATATTTTGGTTCTCCAAAGAAACACTCTCTCCAGAATAAATATGAGAATATTTTAATAAGAACAGGAGTAATAAATAACTTAAATACTAGTGGGTTACTGGTACTTCACTAAAACAACAATTTGTGAAACATTTTGATTGCATCATTAACCATTAATAATTCTGTTAATTTTCTTTCTTATATACTTCTGATAAAGTTCTTTATGCAAACCCAAAGGAAACCTACAAAATTAAAGCAGATATAACTGAAATGGGGGAAAATTTTAAATGTAAAAATGATTTCAGATAGAATAGTAAAATTATTAACTCAAATTATGGCCTCTCAAACAAAAGTCTGCAAACAGAACACACATATAGCAGAAATGCAATGCACCACTGCACCTTCAATATTGCACAGCTCTTGTGGCAACACAAAGGCTAGTAGAATCAGTCATGTTATACCTGAGGTCAGTGCTAGTTGCACAGTAACTTCAAATAAAATTAAAGGGTTTTTCACTTGCTTTTTGACACTAGAGCCATTTTGCTAAGAAAAAAAAAAAAATCCAAGTTGCAGAATTAGGCATTAAGATAAAGCAACTACTCTGTAAAACTTACCACTGTTACTAACAAGTTCTTCACTACAAAGTATTAAATAAGCCAAATTACTAAAGACTATGTCATATGCACTTGAAGTAAGTAAACGTCCTACAAGAGAAGAGTCATTTTCTGGTCTATACAGGCTCACTGTAAGAATTTAAGGATGCTGACTTGATATAATAAAGAATGCTGTCTACCTTAAATTTTTAAAATTACTAACGTATCTTTATCAATAATCCGTACAACACTGCATTTTATCGTTTTCTTTTTAGTGATTTTTCCAAGACCAGTTTGATTTTGGAAAGCTTTCTTTGCTTTCTCCGTTGCCTAGGTCCAAGACACCTTACCTTTTTGGAACACTCTTGAGAATCTACTGAAAGTTACACAGCATGTAACGGCGTATGTTTTAAGTGTGCACAAAAATTTGCATATACCTTTCAGAAGGCATGGACAGCACCCCACCTCCAGGTTAAAAACCTTATTCCAGAAGCCTCTCATGGTCAGTGGTATCAGGAGGAAAGATTAAGTTTGGTGTTTGCATACGTAAGTAACGTAAAGGTGTAAACTGAATATACTGCACTACTCTGTAAAGCCAAACAACACATGTAAATATTTTTTAAAGCCATTCTATATTTTACTAAGTCTTTTATTTTAGTTCTAGCATAGTTAACATAAAGTGTTGTATTAGTTTCAGGTGTACAATATGATTCAACAATTCTATATTCAGTGCTCATCATGATTAAGTTTACTATCAATCCCCTTCACCTGCTTCACCCATCCCCCACTCACCTCACCTCTGACACGATTTATTTTAAATGAATACCCTTAGTTAAATTATTTTTTTCTTT
Organism: Mustela nigripes; assembly: GCF_022355385.1. Lineage (NCBI taxonomy): Eukaryota > Metazoa > Chordata > Mammalia > Carnivora > Mustelidae > Mustela > Mustela nigripes. The sequence goes on along the minus strand of NC_081557.1, from coordinate 111,745,451 downwards.
TTCAACAAGAACATTTTTTCTTGAAGCATACTTCAGAATACATGATTCTAAAATACACATATAAAACATTCACAAGAAAAGCAGAATACATATTTTCTTCAAGTACAGAGAATCTCTTAATTAAATCACATAAAGAGAAACCTAACAAATACCAAATTTAAGACTGAAATCACACCAAGTGTATTTTCCCATCACAATGGTAAAAAAACTAAAGATCAACAATAAAATAATATTGGAAAAGCTACACTGTAAATATTAAATATTTAATATGTAAATACTGAGCAACACACTACTGCACAAGCAATGGGATAAATTAAGAAATCAAACATTAGGGGCACCTGGGTGGCTCAGTGGGTTAATGCCTCTGCCTTGAGCTCAGGCCATGATCCCAGTATCCTGGGATGGAGCAGAGAGCTCGGGCTCTCTGCTGGGCGGGGATCCTGCTTCCCCTCCTCTCTCTGCCTGCCTCTCTGCCTACTTATGATCTCTGTCAAATAAATAAATAAAATCTTTTAAAAAAAGAAAGAAAGAAATCAAACATTAAAGCTGTTCTATTTGGTGCTGTGTACTGTACTTACTTCTGTACTGAATATGTTAAATGACTAAAAACAAAGTCTCCTCACTTCAAGTACATTACAGTACAGTTTGAGACAGAAAGTAAGTAGACGCTAACAATATGAGACAGAATATATGGACTCACTTATTTGAAGATTAGGTTCTAGAATTGGGGAATAAGGTAAAAATCATACATAATAAAATTATCTTTAAATTCAAACCCTTCAGGGGCTTCTGGGTGGCTCAGCAGGTTAAGCCTCTGCCCTCAGTTCAGGGCATGATCTCTCTGTGTCAAATAAATAAATAAATAAATAAATAAATAAATAAATTCAAGGCCCTCAGACAAGCATAAATTCCTTCTGCTGTCAGTCCAACTCAGCCAATTTCCCCTAATGCCCTGCTAGTTTATGGTTTCTTTGGGTAACGCACCAAATGATCTACTTAGTTTGAATATAAAAAGTCATGCTGCATCAAATAAACTCTCAAACTCTTGACTTGGTAAAATGCTCACACCTAACACCAGATTCATTTTTCTGTTCATCTAACCAATAACAGGCAGGATTTGCTCAGTATTTACATTATTTCATCTTTTTTCCGGGTACAAATTGTTGCATTCATTTAAATCACAACTGCTTGTTTAGTAGATGAGCTGTCATGGCTATACCTTAATACATGTCAATGATGATGGTATGACGAGCCTGACCACCTCCCTGCTGAGTAGTGAAAAGCAGAAGGGATAGGTATTCTGCAAGATGGGCTCTATTTCCAATGAACCTCCTTGGAGGACCCGGACAGGAAAAAAAAATCGAGAGATGATCAGTCAGAAAGAAGGTCGTTATAGTAAAAAGGGCTGAAGAAAGATGTGGAATGGGGATGGTGGTGATGGGAAATCCACATCTAAATAATCCTTAGAAGACGGAACAGGGATCAAGTAATAAAGCAGTCTTTAATACACTACCCCTAGGTTATAAAGACACTACTGGGGGCACCTAGGTGGCTCAGTTGTTAAGCATCTGCCTTCGGCTCAGGTCATGATCCCAGTGTCCTGGGATTGAGCCCCACATCGGGCTCCCCGCTTAGTGGGAAGCCTGCTTCTCCCTCTCTCATTCCCCCTACTTGTGTTCCCTCACTCGCTCTCTGTCAAATAAAAAAAATATACAAAAAATTTAAGACAGTATTGGTCCATGAAGCAACTTATAATGCAGTCACTGAATTATGAGATGGGGAGGGAAAGCAAAGTGAGGTGTGTAGTTCTGTGTCTGTGCACATGTAACAGAGCCGGGGGGGGGGGGGGGGGCGGTAGAGGAGGGAGAGAAGAATAGAAAAAGACCAGTATTTTAGTGCAAGCTGCAATAAGAATAATAAGACATCTGTTCTTACATATGTTAACTAACTAAAATTTAAATAAAAATTTGAAAAAGAAAAAAAAAATTTGTTCTCACAATGGTCACTCATCCCAGGAATGGTTATTTTGTAACAGCTAGAATGCCAAAGTAAAGTGATGTTATAAATGTTTAATACTGAAACACCTCTGCAGCAAGGGTACAAAAAATTTTAATAGGCACACTTGATAGGCTGAGAAATCCTATAAACAATTAATAACTGGCCTAAGAATCGAAAGACAATGAACATTAGGGAAGGGCAGGAACTGAAGATAAAGATACTATATACCACAGAAGTCAACCTACTTTAAATCCTTTTGGAAGGAAGAGAAACGATGGGTGAAAGGCATACAACTTTCTCAATTTACAGATATTCTTAAAATACTGGTGTTTGTTATTATTCATCTTGCCAAAAGCCAATGAACAAAGAGAAATTTTCAGAAATAGCCAACCAAATCACTGCTTAGTTAAACAGTGCAGAGCAACTGTTTCTGGTGAAGGGGTAGGTGAATAGACTTGACTCCTTGCTGTGATTTTTATACTTCATGTATTTAATACAGCCATACTCCAGGTAAGTATTTTTCTGGTTTGTATGATGGGATGTGCCAATGGCATTCCTTCATCCCTTCCCCCAAAAAGAAAAGAAATACCATGATTTCTGGATGCTAAGCCACATGTATCAGCATAATAACCATCTAATATACACAAGCACCTATTAAATCTCCCCAAGTCTGTGGATGATGCTTTTTAAGGTTTTTTTGATTCATGAAATGCCAAGATCTCACAGGGTCTCACTGAAAATAGGACTATGAAAAGGAGGAATAAAAGGGAGAATAAAATCAAATGCTGCCAAAACATCACTTATGAAGAACACTATGAAACTGAGCTTTGAACTGCACAGGCCATGGCATACTGGTATGCTAAGATGGGTTATGAGTTTGACTGGATACTGCAAAGCACCCAAATCTGTTAACCTCCCATCTGAACAACCTTTTTACCTCAGCATGTCATACTGACACAACTGCCTTTTAGGGGTACCATGATGCACAAAAGGTGAGGAAGAAGCATGGCTCTAAAGAGTGTTCCCATATCACACTATATACCGGCGATGTTGACCAAATACAGGTTATCAGTTTTTGAAAAATTATAATAAATTCAATCCTAGAAAATAATCCTTTTAATGTTCCATACCATTTTTAAAAAATAGAGGCGATCTGTAAGTCCACAACAGGGTTATTTACAAAACTGTGTTACAATGTAAGTGTCTTATATCTGCACTGTTTAATACTGTCATCAGAAGCCACACCTGACTCCCACACTGGACAATGAAAGTCTAAAACATTACAGCGTAGACCCTGACTTTTATTACAAAGCCAAGAATGCCGGACCGAAGATAATTTTGAAACTTTAAACAATGAGCTATGGGTAAAATAAAACTATCTTACAAAACATGGACTGCTGCCCCAAGGAGCAGCAGATGAAAATACAAATGTGTTTCATGAAAATTTAGATTCCTGGATACTAGTTTTTAAACAAACTATTAACAAAAACTTGAGAACACTTCAGAGATTAAAGTTAACTATAACATGCTTTTAAAAGCAAAGACATTAACCTCACTGTTAAAGAGTCACACTACTAAATTTCAAGGGATGGCTCAGTGTAACACATCAACTAGGCTATGTTCTCCCAAACCAATAGCAACAAACAAAACTCAAAGAACAAAAACTTCCTCATTTAAAGAAAAAAGAAAGATACTGCCTAGGGGCAATAAAAATGTTATTTCACAATGAAAAAACTGCCTATGTTAATCTTATAAAAGAACATTCTAATATAGTTATTAATAAAAAGAAAGGACTCCCTTTCAACTGCCCTCCTGTGCACTAAGTCACACAGTAATTTTAGGCAGAGACTGAATTCCAAGCAATATAAAGACATCACTACAAGGCACAATCAAATTTTTAGTAAGAAAACTTAATATCCACAATGTTTTTTACCTTTACTGTCAAATCTTCTATACTGTTAGTAAAAACCAACAATTTATAATGGATTATATAAAATGGAACTCATTTCTTCCAACACTTTCCTTCTAAACTATCAGTAGCCAAATTTCATTCTAAGAAAGCACAATAACTGCTTCTGTTTGGGAGCAGAGTGGTAGGTAGTTGGTGGTGGTTAAGAGTGACAACTGCAGTATTATTGATCTGTTTTTATTTCATCAGACATAACATTTCCTTCTTGTTACCTACCTTCTCTATTTCTTAAGTTGTAAAATAAACAAAGTACAGAAATACAACATTCTCAAAAAATTCAAACAAGGGAAAATTAACTTATGGTATATATATACATGGTAGTAATAAACAATAATTGCTATGCATTAGGTGAGGAAATAATTATTAGTTCTGAGGTGGGTGAGGGTGAGGAAGAGGGTTAGGATGGGTCTTCTGCTTCTGGCCATGAGGGAAAGAAAATAAGACAATCTGGATGGATCCTCCTGCTGGAAGGACTAGAAAACGGAACAAACGTGGACTATGAACTGTTAGACAAGACAAAGAAATGGAGTCATATATTTAATCCCCTTTACTTTTGGACAATGTAGTCAGACAGAAAGAATTCAAATACAGACCAGGACTCTCAGTTGTGGTAACTGAAACTGGGGATCAGAGAAAGCAGAATCAGCTGCAATTCGTGGGGGAGTACCAAAAGAACGTTGGAGGGATTTAGAGAAGAAACTTAGGATCCTTAACTGAATACCCATCTGAGCATTCCATATGGCCTAGGGAAGAACCACTAGAAAGCTAATGAGGGCTCAGGATTGTTAAGGATCCCTACCAGCTGGAATAAAGAAACCTCACAATTAATGAGGCACCAGGTAAAGTCTTCAGAAGAGCATCCCCTTAGAAGTGGGACTAAATCAGCACTAAGGATGGAAATCTGTCCTAACAAAGCTAAAAGTAAACGTTAAAACAACCAAATTTACCTCAAGTAACGATGTGCTAGAATAAAATCCAACGCTCAACAATGTAAACTGACAATGTTTGGCATCCAACCCCAAATCACCAGAATGTAAAGTAGTACGAATAAGTGACTCATAACCAGAAGAAAAATAAACCAACAGAGCCAGAAATGACAAAAAGGATGGAATAAAGCAGACAAGAACCTTAAAATAGCTGTTGTAAATATGCTCCAGAACATAGAATTATCAATATGTTGAGAACTATGAAAGACAAAGAAGGAACACCTAAAAATGAAAATTACACTGGATGACATTAATACTGAAGTAGAAAAGATCAAGAATTTGAAGGGCTAGCAATAGGGGAGGGAAAATTTTAAAAAGGCAGGAGCAAAGCAGGAAAAAAGAACAAAGACCTGACCTGTGGGATACAAACAGTTATCTACCATATGGGACATTGCAGTCCCAGAAAAAAAGGTGGGAAATATATATATATATATATATATATATATATATATATATATATATATATTTTAAGACCACTATATAAATGTTCAAGCATGAGGACACTACATGTAGAATAAAAACTATAAGAGATCAGTTATAAATGTAGACTTAATACAGGTATATAACAGTGATAACTCAAAAACTTATCAATGGCCTGCATTGGGGATGTGCCTTTGCAAAATCATGGAGAATTCTTCGTAAAAATTCTAGTATTTCAGGGGTGCCTGGGTGGTGCAGTTGGGTATACAACTCTCGGTTTGGGCTCAGGTCGTGATCTCAGGGACCTGGAATTGAGCAGTCCATAGGGCTCTGTGCTTCGGACTCTGCCCTTCCTCCCAGCTCACTCTTTCTAGAATAAATCTTTTAAAATTTCTAATATTTCAAAGCACAATATTCCCTTGATATACACAGTAAACCTCAGTATGTACATTAAACCCATGTTTAACTAAAAAAATAGCTGATTAATAGAAAGCTGTATTTTAGGCTCAGAGTAAGCGATTTTTTCTTCAGCACCATGAACTTTTTGACAGAATATTCTAAGTCATGGAGACCAGGACAATTTTTCCTTGTTCAAGACTGTCCTGCAAGCTGCCGAATAGCTAACACACTTGGCCCATGCCTAGTAAATGCCAATAATGCCTCCAATCATGGTTAAAGTAAAAAAGAATTAAACAGGACAAAAAAAAAAAAAAAAGAAAGCATGGTAGAGATGTTAACAGTCATGAATCTTTACACCCAAAGATTTTTACTATATGTAATTCAAGGTCATCAGAAAGGAAGGAGCAGATAAAGATTTGACAAAAATTTAAACTACAGTGTAAGAATGACATGCTTCTCCATGCCTGACAGATTTGAAGAACAAGGGGAGAACGTGTACACACCTGGAAGATGTAAATGATACACACTTGCAGAGAACTTTATACTAATATAAAAAATTAATAACTTCCAAAGAACTATGCAATTTTTAAAAACTCATCCACTGAGCCACAGTCAGTCCCTTAAAGAATTCTAATTACAAATTTAAAGACATTCTCTAACCACAATAAAATTAACTAAAGATTAAGAACCACTGGTTCTAACTAACCACTTGGTAATCTTACAATTCTAAGGCAAAAGATAAAAATCAGTACTATAATAAAAATACCAAAAAAAGACTTTTAGGAACCTAAGTATATAAATATTTAAGACAAATATTTAAGACAAGTGTCTTTGTAAAAAAAAAAAAGAAAGAAAAGAAAAAACATGATATCCTGCTACTAAGAGATGATCATAGGTGAAAGCTAAATAGTCTTTCAGCAAACTTGTGAAATTATAAAATATTTATCTGATCTATTTATATACACTGTGATTTCTGTAAAATCTGTAATGGAATTATAATAACCTTACTCTGTTTTAATCACACAAACTGCTTTATAAAAAAGACAATCATCACTCTTAACACCACTTCTGAGAGAACCTATTATATTAGTATATATCCCTCCAGAGTTTGTCCATGTATACCTCACATTCTCAGTCCAAAACAGTAATATCTATTTGTATTAAGAATGTTGTCTACATTGTATCACTGAGTTTAAAAAAATAACAAAGCATATTGATCTTACTTGTGCAACCTAAATAAAACAATGAGCATTATGGAATTTGTTTTCAAAGCTCAGACAGGAAGACCAGGTTAATACATAGTAACCTGAAAACTGACAAAAGATGAATCTCTACAAGCTTTAAAAAAAAAAAAAGAAAGAAAGAAATGAGAGACCACTATAACCACTACACACCATCTGAATGACTAAAATTTAAAAAAGAAAAAAGATGACAATGCCTAGTGCCAATACTGAGCAACAGAAACTCTCACATACAGCTGATGGGAACGGCTCACCCACTTTGGGGAAAAGGAGAACAAGTCTGGCAGTCTATGAAGTTAAAACACCATGTGACCTAGCAATCGCAATACTAGATAACCAAATGAAACAAAAACCTATGGTCACATAAAAATCTGGATGCAAACGTTTATGCAGCTTTACTGGATGAAGAACAAGAAACTGGACAAAATCACGAAAACCCGGATGCAATCCAAAATGACCCTCAACTAGTAAATAAAGAGAATACAATATAACCATACAATGAAGTAACACTCAGCAATAAAAAAGCAACTACGGATACAAGCAATAATATAATTAAACTCAAAATGCATTGTGCTAAAGTTAAGGGAACCAGATTAAAAGGTTACATACTACATAATTCTATTTATCTGACATTCTGGAAAAGGTACAATTAGAGGGACAGAAAACAGATAAGTGCTTAAGAATGGGGTAGAGGTTGAGTACAAAGGGACATGAAACCTCTTGGAATGATCCAACTGCTTTTCATCTTGGTAGTAACTATATGTCTGTTTGGTTTTTTTTTTTTTAAGATTTATTTTTATTCATTTTAGAAAGAGAGAGAAGAGAGAACACATGCACACACAAGTGCACATGCTTGCAAGGTGGAGGGGGAGAGTGAAAGCAAGGGGGGTGTTCACCAGACTCCGCGCTGAGCCTAGAGCCCAACAGAGGGCTCGATCTCACCACTCTGAGATCACTACCTGAGTTGGAACCAAGAGTCGGACTCTCAACCACGCAGGCACCCCATCTGTGTGTGTGTGTGTGTGTGTGTGTGTGTATTTTTTAATCAAACCTTGAAGAACTGTACGCTAAAAAGGGTGAATTTCACTGTTTGCAAATTATAAGAACAATATGAACCTTTCCCCTGAATATACCATCTTCCTATCTAGTTCCATAGCACTAGCCAAATTCTCTAGAAAACATGACGTTTTACATACAGCTTCCACATTTATACTTATGCTCACTCTTATGCCTCCTTTAGCTTGGATGTCTTGTCTGCCTTGCTTGAAATATCACCCTTCCTACCCCCATCCTTTAGCCCTTCTGTATGTGGCCCATCAGGAAAAAAAAATTTTGGATCAGATCTTTAGAGGGGTGGAAATACACCAGAGATAATCAATATAGATGTAATAAAAGAAAATGTGATTTTACGGAATAACTAAAGACAAGTGGACTAGGAAAAAAATGCTTGTATTTCCAAAAACAGTTAATATACAACATGGTAAGACAATTCACAGAAGAGCAATAGCAGTAAAATCTAAGAAAATATCCACTCAAAAGTAAGTTAATTTTTAAATAAGACACCATTTTCTACCAAACAAGAGAAAAAATATAAACTGTTCTACTTACATTGTAGAGAGAAGTGTATCTGGTTATTTTGGAAAACTATTTCGTAATCTGTATACACAGCCACAAAGCACTGATTCTCTTGGAACTTTATGTCAGGTTCCAGAAGTTATCCTACTGAAATAATCCAACAATTTAAAAAATGTATAAAGATGTTCACTAATATCTTCAGTAATCTAAAGTGTTAGAGAATATAAGGGAAACATCCAATGTTCTTATTCTGCTAACATCCTTTCACATTTTGCATTAATTTTCCTTCAATACTCCTCCCTTTCTACTCTTTTCCCTTGGCCCTTCATTAACCATTAGGCAAGAAGTAAAAGACCCCTGGAGACGTAGTCTCAACCATACTATAAGATATAATTCGATCGTGAGTAAGTCATTTATGAACTTCAAAATTTGCAAAGAAATTTCATTTGCAAAGAAACACCGAAAGATGATTTTTCTTTTCAGAGGATTTATCTTTCACAGAGCATATACAACATGTATTCAAATACTTAACACATCTAGGAGAGGAAGAAAACAATAAAAAATGGCTGGAGAAAAATAATGTGCTTTTATCAAACAACTTGGAATATGGAAAATTTTAAGACCTGAAAGGACAACACATCTGCAAATGCTAAGTAACTCCACCCATGACCATACATGTATCTCTGTCAGTCCACTAGTCCAGACTGCACTGAGACAAAATGGATCTCAGATTCATTTCTTTGCAACCTGGAATTCATCAACAACACTGATTTAACACAAGTTACTTTCTGTAACTTGTAAGCCAATCGATGGTGAAATCAGAACAGAACTGAGGCAGTGTATGTAGCATGATTCTGCTCTGTTCAACTCCCATCACTGCTAGAGCAGTTAACCATGGTACCAGAGATTCTTGAGTCACTCACTGATCACTACTCACTCTTTTGAGATGAGGCCTTTCTCGCTTTTAAAGTCACACACACAAAAGTCACATGCTACTTAACTCCAAGTGATAATGCATAGACACGTAAGAGAGAAATTCCCCTATTTCAAGACACGGGATGGTTTTTCAAACATCACTGAACCAAAGTTACACAGCACAAAAGTTAACCAAGCTGAATCTTTGTTTTCCATAAATTAACTTTAGCATAATTTTAGAATTATGGAAGAGTCCCAAAGACAGTTCCCATATACCTTCACCTAGGTGCTTCCTGACTTGCTGGCATCTTAACATTTGCTATGGTTTATTTGTCACAACTGAAGAACAACACTGGAATATTAACTGAACTCCACACGTCATTCAGATTGCAGTCACTTTCTCTAGTGTCCTTTTTCAGTTCCACGATCCCACATTACATTTAGTCCTCTTGTCTCTAGTTTCCTCTGGTCTGTGACAGTTTCTCAGACTTCTCTTGTTTTGGATGTCCGTGACAATTCTGAGGAGTACTGGCCAGGTGTTTTAAAGTATGTCCCTAAATTTGAGACTATTCTTCTCATGGCCACACTTGCTATTATGGCTTACTGGCAGGAAGATCACAGAGGTGCATTGTCATTCTTATCCCATCAGGCAAGGGTACATTTTAACAGTATTATTTACTGATGACTGCCAGGTTTCTCCACTATAAAGTCTCCCCTCCCCCCATAAGGTGGGAAGTCATTAAATGCAAGGACTGGGGGTTAATCCCCACCCCTTTGAGTAGTAGCTACATAAATTACTTGAAATTCTTCTGTTGGGGAAATTTGTCTCCTCTCCTCCACTTACTTATTTAGTTATCTATATGAATTCATATGTATTTATTTCATACTCTGGGTGATAATCTTACTATGTCATTTATTGTATTGTTCAAATTATTCCAGATTTGGTCATTGAAAGCTCTTTCAGGCAGGCTCCTGCATCCCTTTATGGGATGCTCCCACCCTTGTTTTTTTTGTTTTTTGTTTTTTGTTTGAGCACTTTAGAAACTTTTTAAAAATGTGTAATTTTCACATATTCTTAATATCACCACAAACTGAACATGACTTCTAACTTTTTCATTCTATAGTTACATACTAACTATGTATGAGTTCTGAAGAGAAGAATAAACCATACTGAGAACAAGAGGAGTACATTCGGTAAAGGTCAGCAATGTAACTAAATTCTCATCCACGGAGTATCTGACCAGAACGAAGATTTCTGTCTTGAAATAGATTTTTCATTTGGTCAGCTGAGGTTCTAAAACTTAAACTGTATGTTAGCTTTCTTAGGTTTTAACATACACCTGCAATTTGTGGACTTCGGCCTATCAACCTTCCAGTACTCACTGCTCTTTTCTTTTCAGAAGCTGGGGAGGTGGGGGAAGAACACAGCGGGTATAGTGATCACGTTTAGCTCTGCTAAAGTCAAGGCCTGCTGTCAGAACGTTCTGATAGCACAGAAATTCATTCTCATTTTCATCCGGTTTGCTTCAACTCTTAGAGCTCCCATTAAGAAGCATGCTCTTTTGTACACTATTTATTTTCAAGACCTTTTCTCCTTTACTAGTTCAATATACCCTAAAATACAGCAAACACTGAATATTAGGACTGACCCCACATAGCTTATTACAGTTATGATTAACCCAAATTTCTTCTCAAAGGTAGCTAACCACCCCCCAAAGAAAATATTTTTCCAAACACTGCATCGATAAAATGCTAGTTTCTTGCTAGCTTTTTTCATGTAGGCTAGCTGTAGGTTCAGGTTTTTCCCATTATGATGCGCCTTTCTCACTGTTGACCTCTAGAGGGAGCCCAAAGGTTTTGTTACCTTTTCTCAAAGGTCAGTCCACTCCTCCCCCCAATACAGTATATTCAAGATCTAAGAACATTTTATTGCGGCCTAAAAGGCAAGTCAAGTGCGTGTACTCCCTTTAGGAATCTCTTGTTCCTGTTACGTAAATGAGGTCCTGACCCACTCACGCTGGGGTGGGGTGGGGGGAAGCTCCAACCATTTCTTTGTTTCCCTTCCAGACTCTCTTAACACTTTCCCACTTGCCACTGACTAGCGCATATTACTGTAGCCAGAAAGGCTGACTGGAGGATGGCTCTAAGAAGTGGGAGCAAATGCTCTCTCTTGCTGACTCTTGTTGCTCTCAGTGGAGCATGCCAGTGCCTCTCTATCATCCTCATGTCAGCACATACACAGAATATAGTATTTGTATGGCACACCAGTATAAAAGATTAGGCTGTTCATATCTATTCAGTCAGACACTCTAGTCAGCTAAGTTCCCCCCCATCCAGCCCAGTAGGCATCCCCCAGGATCAACTGATCATTATCTTAGCACACCTGTAATACATTCTTGGGGCCCCAAATCTAAGAAACTTGTTCAAGAAATGAGAAGTCATACTGGATACTTATTCACTTCACCTGCCTATATGACCCTGAGGAAGTTAACTAAGGCTTTTAAAGACTCAGCTTCCTCATCTTTAAATACCTATCTCTCAGAATTGCTCTGAGGGCTAACCAAGCAATAAATGTAAAGAAATGAGCACTGAATGTGGCACACAGTAGGCACACTGGTAAGCAAAAGGTGTCGGCAGGGGTTTTGGCTTTGCTGCACGAAAAAACAAGCATTTACCTATTCTAGTTCTAAGCTACTGAGGCCAATTTGGCTTAGGTAAAGTTCTCCAAATGGTCCAGCAAAGCTCCCTGGAGCCTGAAGCTAAAGCCAGAACTACCAACAAAGTGTTAACAGCTGACCGGATTTGCTGCTTCTTTGCATTAACAGTCTTGACTGAAGACAGGGTTGTAGCCCAATAAACCCATCATAAATTGAAAATACCATAAACTGAAATGCATTTAAATGCACCTACCCTACCAAACATAGCTCAGCCACACCTACCTTAAATGTGCTCAAAACACTTACATTAGCCTACAGTTGGCTAAATTATCATATTGGATAATTTTGCATTAAAACCCTGTTTGATAATGAAGTGTTGAATAGCTCATGTAAGTTACTGAATAACTATCCTGACAGTGAAAAATAAATGGTTATATGGGTACAGAATCACTGTTTAATGTACTGGCAATTTACCCTTGTGGTCACATGGCCAAACAGGAGTGAGTATCATACCGTGTATTGCTAGCCCAGGAAAAGATCAAAATTCAAAGTACATCTACAGAATGCATACAGTTTTCATACCATCACAAAGTTGAAAAATCCTAAGTCAAACCACCATTAAGTCGGCAACTGTCTGTACACTCAAGAAGCCTCAGGCTGAAAGCAGGACTGGTCAGATAAGATTCTGTACTCCTAGGTCTCTGGACCAAAATATCACTTTGATTACACCATTATTTCCAATAATAAAGCAACTGCTAACAGACTTTATAATATCCTTTTTCAACCTCTGACTCAGTGAACAGGAACATGTTACGTGATAGGCTCAACAAAGACCACTGGCTATTGATGCTCATATAAAACCTACATTGTAATGTTGCCATGAGAGTCAGGGTCCATAGGGTAATTTCCAGAGATGTGTTCTGGAACCAGTCTCCCTTCTTTTTAACTTGTTCCTGGATAATCTGATATCATGTTTGGATAAAATGGAATGGAACCATACCCTCCTGCAACAAAGAACAGAAAGATAAACAGTTGCTAATACATTTACTCTATAGGTGTGATCTTAACAAACAAGCCTTGGTGTATTAAGGTTATATAATGTTAGAATGAAGAGCTCGAAACTGACCATTCTAAACCTAAAAAGTTACCACCTTTGTTAGATGTTCACTAACTCTTAACTGGCTCATAATTCATTCCACAAAGTAAATCACCCCATTAAGCTGCCTTATCAAAATATAATGCATAGTTTCCATGGAGATTACACAAAGTAATACTGCACAAAATTTGTACATCTATGCATGCCCTAAGATATTTTTATAATCAGAATGGGCATCTGGTTATTAATATCACCTAAAATCTTTACAAACTAGGGGCACCTGGGTGGCTCAGTGGGTTAAAGCCTCTGCCTTCAGCTCAGGTCATGATCCCAGAGTCCTGGGATCGAGCCCCGAGTCGGGCTCTCTGCTCAGCCCGAGGGAGGACCCTCTCTCTGCCTACTTGTAATCTCTGTTAAATAAATAAATAAAATCTTAAAAAAAAAAATCTTTACAAACTAGAATTATTATGGCCATGCTTTAAGAAACAGAAAGCCCTTCCTTGTTCATCTGTCCTGGCAAAGCCACACTCAATTCTATTTTGTTTTGACAGGACTCCTCCCTGCTCACCTATAAACCCCGCTACAAAGGAGCAGCCTGTTCAAAGAAAGAAGTTAGATTTCACAGATGTTACTCCAATGATAAAAGGGAGCCCACTGAGAAGTTTTAAACAGGGAAGTGTTAAATACAAGTAATCCAAACAGGTGTGCCTTTAGATTACTCAGGCTGAAGTGAAAAGAACTGGGAACTGGGAGAAGACTAGACAAATCCTGGTAAGGAATGAGAGTGATCTGAACCAGTATCTACAGTAACAATATTAGCATAAATAGCAAATATTCAAAATGCACTTATAGTATGTTAGGTATTTAACCCTCACAACAAACCTATTAAATTGTTTTTTTAATGTTAATATTTCATTAACTAAACCACGGAGGCAAAAATGGGACAGAAGTGAAGAAGTTTTAAAATACATCTATGAAGTTTATAATGCAAGGCCTCATCACTGATAAGGTGTGGAGATCTAAAGATGAAAGCAAGAATAATAATGTCCAGCTTTCCCATCATGGTGCCTGACTATACTTAATACCATTAGTAGACTGATATTTGTCTAATATTAAGTATTATTTAATAGCATCTAAATGGCAGATACAACTTTGGTTTAAAGAAAAAAGTTTACCTCTACTGGCTAACAATACAAAAGATTATGTCACAAATAACAAAGCACCAAAATGTTTTGACTAAAAGGAAAACATTCTACGACATTAAAAGGAAATTTAGTTCAGAAAAAAATCTTCTCGTCCATTTTTCCCTTTTTTAAAAATCCTTTTTCTCTCAACTCTGGCAGGTTTGCTCAAGGTCATACTCCTGACCTTCCTACTCTATTTACACTGCAACTCAATGCCTCCACCATACTTTTTTCAAAATTATTTTTATTAACACGTCATTATTTGCTCCAGGGAACAGGTCTGTGAATCATCAGGCTTATACATTTCACAGCACTCACCACTCACCATAGTACATACCCTTCCCAATGTCCATAACCCAACCACCCTATCCCTACCCTCCCACCTGAAGCAACCCAGTTTGTTTTGTGAGGTTAAGAATCTAATCTCTTATGGTTTGTCTCCCTCCCAATCCCATCTTGTTTCATTTTTTCCTTCCCTACCCCCAAGTCCCCACCCTGCCTCTCAAATTTCTCCTATCAGAGAGAGCATATTAATTGTCTTTCTCTGATCGACTTACTTAGCTTAACTAATATCCTCTAGTTCCATCCACATCATTACAAATGGCAAGATTTTATTTCTTCTGATAGCTGCATACACACATATACATACACACACCCCATCCTCTTTATCCATTCATCTGTTGATGGGACATCTAGGATCTTTCCAGAGTTGGGCTATTGCAGACATTGCTGCTATAACCATTCGGGTGCACATGCCCTTTGGATCACTACATTTGTATCTTTAGGGTAAATACCCAGTACTGGGATTGCTGGGTTGGAGGGTAGCTCTACTTTCAACGTTTTGAGGAACCTCCGTGCTGTCTTCCAGAGTGGCTGTACCAGACTGCATTCCCACTAATAGTGTAGGAGGGCTCCCCTTACTCCTCATCCTCATCAACATCTGTCATTCCCTTGCTTTTTAATTTTAGCCATTCTGACTGGTATGAGGTGGTATCTCACTATGGTTTCGATTTGTATTTCCCTGATGCCGAGAGTCTGGAGCACTTTTTCATGCATCTGTTAGCCATCTGGATGTCTCCTTTGCAGAACTATCTGTTCCTGTCTTCTGCCCATTTCTTTTTTTTTTTTTTTAATTTTATTTATTTATCTGACAGACAGAGATCACAGGTAGGCAGAGAATCAGGCAGAGAGAGAGAGAGAGGAGGAAGCAGGCTCCCTGCGGAGCAGAAAGCCCTATGTGGGGCTTGATCCCAGGACCCTGGGATCATGACCTGAGCCGAAGGCAGAGGCTTTAACCCACTGAGCGATCCAAGCGCCCCTCTGCGGCAGTTTCTTTATTGGATTATTTGTTCTCTGAGTGTTGAGTTTGTTAAGTTCTTTATAGATTCGGAGTACTAGCCCTTTATCTGATATGTCATCTGCAAATATCTTCTCCCATTCGTCAGTTGTCTTTTGGTTTTGCAGACTGTTTCCGTTGCTGTGCAAAAAGCTTTGGATCTTGAAGTCCCATTTTTTCCCTTGCTTCCCTTGCCTTTAGAGATGTTTCTAGGAAGAAGTTGCTGCTGCTGAGGTCAAAGAGTTTGCTGTCTGTGTTCTCCTCTAGGATTTTGATGGATACCTGTGTCTCACTTGAGGTCCTTTATCCATTCTAAGTCTATTTTTGTGTGTGGTATAAAGAAATGGTCCAGTTTCATTCTTCTGCATGTGGCTGTCCAATTTTCCCAACATCATTAGCTGAAGAGACTATTTTCTATTGGACATTCTTTCAGCTTTGTCGAACATTAGTTGGCCATAGAGTTGAGAGTCTGTGGGCTCTCTATTCCGTTCTACTGATCTATGTGTCTGTTTTTGTGCAAGTAAAATACTCTCTTGATGATTACAGCTTTGTAATAGAGCTTGAAGTCTGGAATTGTGATGCCACCAACTTTGGCTTTCTTTTTTCAACATTCCCCTGCTTATCGGGGTCTTTTCTGCTTTCATATAAATTTTGGGGTTATTTGTACCATTTCTTTGAAAAAAAAGTGGATGGTATTTTGGTAGGGATTACATTAAATGTATAGATTGCTTTAGGTAGCATAGACATTTTCATAATATTTGTTCTTCCAATCCATCAGCACAAACTGTTTTCCATTTCTTTGTGTCTTCCTCAATTTCTTTGATGAGTACTTTATAGTTTTGAGTACAAATTCTCTGCCTCTTTGATTAGGTTTATTCCTAGGTTTCTTTTGGTTTGGGGAACAACTGTAAATGGGATCAACTCTTTAATTTCTCTTTCATCTGTCTTGCTATTGATGTACAGAAATGCAACTGATTTCTGTGCAATGATTTTATATCCTGACACTTTACTGAAATCCTGTATGAGTTCTAGTAGTTTTGGAGTGCAGTCTTTTGCGTTTTCCACATAAAGTATCCTATCCTATCATCTGCATAGAGTGAGAGTCTGACTTGTTCTTTGCCAATCTGGATGCCTTTTTATTTCTTTTTGTTGTGTGATTGCCAAGTCTAGGACTTCTAGTACTATGTTGAACAGTGGTGACAGTGGACATCCCTGCCATGTTCCTGACCTTAGGTGAAAAGTTCTCAGTTTTGCCCCATTGAGAATGATATCTGCTGCGGGTTTTTCATAGATGGCTTTGATGATATTGAGGTATGTACCCTCTATCCCTACAGTTCGAAGACTTTTGATCATGAAACCACGTTGTACTTTGTCAAATGCTTTTTCAACATCTACTGAGAGTATCATATGGTTCTCATTCTTTCTTTTATTAATGGATTGTACAACACTGATTGATTTGCAGATGTTGAACCAACCTTGCAGCCCAGGAATAAATCCCACTTGGTGAATGATCCTTTTAATGCACTATTGGATCCTATCGGGTTGTATTTTCGTGAGAATTTTCACATCCATGCTCATCAAGGATATTGGTCTGTAATTCTCCTTTTTGGTAGGGTCTTTCGTTTTGGGATGAAGGTAATGCTGGCCTCATAAAATGAGTTTGTAAGTTTTCCTTCCATTTTCATTTTTTGGAACAGTTTCAGGAGAAAAGGTATTAATTCTTCCTTAAATGTTTGGTAGAATTCCCATGGGAAGGTATCTGGCCTTGGGCTCTTGTTTGTTGGTAGAATTTTGATGACTGCTTCAATCTCCTTACTAGTTATGGGTCTGTTCAGGTTTTCAATTTCTTCCTGGTTCACTTTTGCTAGTTTATATGTCTTGAGAAATGCATCCGTTTCTTCCAGATTGTCAAATTTGCTGGTGCACAGTTGCTCATAATATGTTCTTATAGTTGTTTGTATTTCTTTGTTGTTGGTTGTGATCTCTCATCTTTCATTCATGATTTTATTTGGGTCATTTCTCTTTTTTTGATAAGCCCGGACAGGGGTTTATCAATCTTACTAAGTCTCTCAAAGAACCAGCTCCTAGTTTTGTTGATTTGTTCTACTGTTCTTTTGGTTTCTATTTCATTGATTTCTGCTCTGATCTTTATGATTTCTCTTCTCCTGCTGGGTTTAGGCTTTCTTTGCTATTCTTTTTCCAGCTCCTTTAGGGGTTAGGTTGTGTACTTGAGACCCTTCTTATTTCTTGAGAAAGGCTTGTATCACTATATACTTTCCTCTCAGGACCGCCTTTGCTGTGTCCCAAAGATTCTGAGCAGTTGTGTTTTCCACTTTCATTTGTTTCCATGCATTTTTTCAATTCTTCTTTAATTTCCTGGTTGACCCATTCATTCTTTAGTAGGATGCTCTTTAGCCTCCATGTGTTTGAATTCTTTCTAGCTTGGTTGAGTTGTAGCTTCAGAACACTGTGGTCTGAAAATATGCAGGGAATGATCCCAATCATTTGGTACCGGCTGAGACCTGATTTGGGACCCAGGATGTGATCTATTCTGGAGAATGTTCCATGTGCACTAGAGAAGAATGTGTATTCTGTTGCTTTGGGATGGAATGTTCTGAATGTATCTGTGATGTCCATCTGGTCCAGTGTGTTATTTAATGCCTTTATTTCCTTGCTATATTTTGCCTGGATAATCTGTCCATTTCAGTGAGGAGGGTGTTAAAGTTTCCTACTATTACTGTATTATTGTTTGACTGCCGATGTGTTTTTTTTGGTGTTATTATTAATTGGTTTATGTAATTGGTTGATCCCATGTTGGGGCACAGATTTTTAAAACTGTTAGATCTTCAACAGGACAGACCTTTTAAGTATGACAGCGTGTCCATGATACCTTATTATATAGTCTTTGGCTTAATATCTTATTCTTCTGATATAAGGATTGCCACCCCAGCTTTCTTTTGATGTCCATTAGCATGGTAAATTGTTTTCTACCCCCTCACTTTAAATCTGGAGGTGTCTTTAGGTCTAAAATGAGTTTCTTGTAGACAGCATATCGATGGGTCTTGTTTTTTTATCCATTCTGATACTCTATGTCTCTTGATTGTATCACTTAGCCCATTCACATTCAGGGTAACTACTGAAAGATGTGAATTTAGTGCCACTGTATTGCCTCTAAGGTGACTGTAACTGTATACTATGTTCGTTACTTTCTGGTCTATTATTTTTAGGCTCTCTCTTTGCTTAGAGTACCCCTTTTCCCGATTACCTATAAGGCTAGTTTGGTGTTTGCAAACTCTTTTAATTTTTGTTTGTCCTGGAAGCTTTTTATCTCTCCTTCCATTTTCAATGACAGCCTACCTACATATAGTATTCTTGGCTGCATATTTTTCAGGTTTAGTGCTCTGAATATATCATGCCAGTTCTTTCTGACCTCCCAGGTTTCTGTGGATAAGTCTGCTGCCAATCTAGTATTTTTACCATTGTATGTTACAGACTTCTTGTCCCGAACTGCTTTCAGGATTTTCTCTTTGTCACTAAGACATGCAAGTTTTACCATTAGACGACGTAGTATGGACCTATTTTTACTGATTTTGATTGGGGGATTCTCTGTGCCTCGTAGATTCTGATGCTTCTTCCCTTTGGAATATTAGGGAAATTCTCTACTATAATTCACTCCGATATACTTTCTGCCCCTCTCTTTCTTCTTCTTCTTGGATCCCATTTATTCTAATATTGTTTTATCTTATAGTATCACTTCTCTCAAATTGTCTGTCCCCTTATGGTCCAGTAGTTGGCTGTCTCTCTTTTGATCAGCCTCTTTATTCTCTGTCATTTAGCCTTCTATATCACTAATCCTCTCTTCTGCCTCATTTATCCTAACAGTAAGAGCCTCCATTTTTTACTGTACCTCATTAATAACTTTTTTATTTCAACTTGGTTAGATTTTAGTTCTTTTATTTCTCCAGAAAGGGATTTTATTTCTCCATAAAGGGCTTCTTTAATATCTTCCATGCCTTTTTCGAGCCCTGCTAACACCTTGATAATCGTCATGCCTTTTTCAAGCTCAGCTAGCACCTTGATAATCCTCATTCTCAAGTCTAGTTTTGACATCTTGCTAATGTCCGTATTGATCAGGTCCCTGGCTGTCAGGACTGCCTCTTGTTCTTTTTTCTGTGGTGAGTTTTTCCGCCTTGTTATTTTATCCAGATAAAAATGTAATAATGAGAGAATAAAATACTAAAAGGGTGGCAAAGACCCAGAAAAATGTACACTAACCAAATCAGAAGAGATCCAAAGCCTGGAGGGGTGGGGGGGGGCGTTAAAAGCAAAAAAATTAAAAATTACATATATGTATTAGACTGGTGAATAGAACAGAGCCACCCACTTGATTTGGGGTGTATTATGGTCTCTTAAAAGAAATCACCTCCTAATTTTTAAAGAAAAAAATATATATACACAAAAATAAGGCTAAACACGATGAAGGGATGGAATATACTGTAAAGATGAAAATTTTTAAAAAGATTCTAAGAAAGGAAATGTTAAGATCATTTGGTTAGAAAAAGAAAAAAAAAAGAATGTGATCAGGCTGGAGACTGGAAAAAAGCCATGTGCTAGATTTAGGGTATTATTTTGAGCTATTAGAAGAAATTGTATCCCAAATTTTAAAGAAAAAAAAACCTATATGTGTACAAAAAACAAGGTTAAATACAATAAAAGGATAATGACTATAACAATGAAAATTAACTATTTTTTAAAAAGGTAAAGACAAAATAGTTAAAAAACGTTAAACAGGTAAGAAGAAAAGTTAAAATAGAATAAGAAAAAAATAAAATAAAATAAATTTAACTTTGTAAGACTAAAGGTTCTCCTTCATCAGTGAACTTGGTCTTGGCTAGATGTTCTTGCTGATCTCCTGGGGGAGGGGGGGCCTGTTGCAGTGATTCTCAAATGTTTTTGCCCCAGGCAGAACTGCACTGCCTTTGCCAGGAGTCAGGCTAAGTAATATGTGTGGGTTCAATCTCTGGACCTTTTGTTCCCTGCATGTTTTCCTATAGCTTTCTAGGAAGGGAATGAAAATGGCAGCCTCCCAATCTCCAGCCCCAACGGAGCAGAGAGATTGAGGCCCCACCCCTTGGTGCACCCTCAGAGAAAAGCAGTCAATCCCTCCCCATCTCCCTTGTCTCCAGCCACACTCCATGCTCACCTGGCCTATGACCGAACGTTTCTATCTCTGGTGCACAGCCCCATTTGGAATCTCCAAACCCAACAGATTCCTGCTGCGCACTCCTGTGCTGCTCCTCTCGGAGGAGGAAGGGAGGGGGTTTCCCCAATCTGCCGCTTATGGGTTCCCTGCTAAAAGAGCAGTGGCCCGAATGTGCCTTGGATCACAGTTTACGTAACCACAAGCTCGAGCGAGCTCACTCTCTGCTCCGTCTCTGTAGCCGGCTTCCCCACTCCGATACCTGGCAACTCTGTCACACTCCGACAGCGTGACCCCACAGGTCCTGACACCACATTGTCCCCAAAAGGGCTCCACCCCCGCTTAGCCACTGGAGCTCTGTCCCTCAGTGGAGCTAACTTCTAAACGTTCTGATTTTCTGCTCCGCTGCTCCACCGCTTGCAAGGAGCCGGCCCCGCCCCCCCCCAGTCTATCTTCTGGTCACTTTAGATTCACTCCTCCGCCCATCCTACCTTCCAGAAAGTGTTCTATTCTGTTCCTAGATTTGCTGCTCTTCTTTCTCTTCTATCTCCTGTTGAGTTTGTAGCTGTTCAGAATAATTTGATAACTGAAATCCTGGACCTAATGATATTTCAGTCTGCTACTCTTCTGCCACCTTGCTTCCTCACCATACTTTTTAAATAATTGTAATCATGCTTATCCAATGACTTGAAATTTTCATAATTCCATTTTCAAAGATGCAATTTCTTTCATTAATTCATTAAGAGAGAATTAAACATTAAAGATCTTCTCCACTTACTAAAACTAAACATTTACCCTCTAATTCTGGAAACCGTTTGTTGTGTGTTTTTTGTTTTAATCTCATGCACTTCTGTGGTTTTGCTCATTTTAGAAAAAGGCCTCCCTTCAACAATAGTTTAGTAAGCATGTATTTATATGCTGGTACAGTACTCTGGGTCATGCTAGGATTTCTAGCTGCTAGGGATACAGGAGTTAAATAAGACAGACAAAAAAATCCCTGCCTTCATGGAACATACATTCTAGTGTTGGGGGCTATTATAAACAAATATAAAATGTTTCAAATAGTGTTAACTACTATAAAAACAGACCAACAAGAGAATGTAAGTAATGACAGTGGGGCATTATTTCAGGTAGAATGGTCATCGAAAAGCCTCTCTGAGGATGTGACTAAAGCAGAGACCAAAATGAAAAAGAATTAGTCATCCAAACTTGTGAAGGAAAATATTTCAGGCATCCTAAGTAGAAATAAGTTTGCTAAATTTGATACCACTAATACAGAGTAAGGTGGTAGAGGAGATGGCTCAGTTAACAGAGGCCTGACCAAATACAGCTTTGTATGCCATGGTAGAAGGACCGTGCACTTAAGAGTGGTAAGAAGCCACTGCAGGGTTTCTACCTTGTTCTGAGGTAATTATCTGTTGTGTGAATACAATGCAAAACTGGAAAAAAGGAGATTGGTTCCTGAATTACTGCTGAAACATAGGCAAAGATAATGATGGTCTGACCTCAGGGGCAGCCAGAGAAAGATGGATAAACTCAGATTTAAGCCGGTGGACAGAGAAGTCAGAGGATAAATCCAAGGTTTTAGAACCAAGCCCAATGGAGGAAAGGTAGTTCCATTTACTAAGGAAAGACACACCAGGAATGTGCAAGTCTGGGGTAAAAAAGGAGCATACAGGCCCCTGGGCACCGGAGTCAGTTGGGCGTCTGACTTTTGGTTTCAGCTCAGGCCATGATCTCAGGGTCTTGAGACCTCAGGGTCAGGCTTTAGCTCAGTAAGGAGTCTGCTAGGGTTTCTCTCTCCTCCTCCCTCTGCCCTTCCGCAAACTTGCTCCTGTGCTCTCTAAATAAATAAATCTTATTTTAAAAAGAGAAAGAGAGAGGCCAAGAATTTCATTTTCACCTCTTTGGGTATTGATTTCAATCACACATACAAGCAGAAGAAATGTCATATAGGCAGCTGACAGATTTAACAGCAGTTTAGGGAAGGAAGAGGAGATATAAATTCAAGTACCATCAGCTAACCGAAGACATTTAAACACTAAATGTGATTTCCTAGTGAGTAATTACAGAAAACAAGAAGTCTGGCCTTGAGGCCTCCCACATTTAGCACTAAGGAGGAGCAGACAGTTAGTAAAGGAGACTGCACAGGGAACTACTAGTAAGGTAGGAAGAGCTTTTCTGGAAGCAGGCGGCGTTTCTAAAAGGAGACAATGATGAACTGTGCCCAAGAAGTGCACAGAGATCGAGCAAAGTGAAGACTGAGAAGTCAGCTTGGATTTGACGGCACAAAGATATTCTGTGTGATTTCAACAAAAGTGGTTTCAGTGGATTAAGTGTCCTTAAAATACAAACTGTTTTCTGTGGTTTTATTTAACAACCATCAGAGGGAGAAGCAGCTCTAGAGTTGAGATGTTGTAGGTTGAAATCACTGCTCTTACAGCTTGAAATCTGGTTTATGAAGGATATTCTCTTTAGATTTGCCATCAAGGAAGATTTTCCCTTTAATAGATCTTAGGCTATTCTGAGAAACAAAGGGTTAAACAAATAGGACTCTGAAGCTGATTCATCATCCTTCTGAGTTGCTGACTCCCCAGGTTCCTGGATATACAGAGTAGGATTTTTTCAAGAAAAGTACTCGAGAGACATACTTCCAATCATCACAAGCCTGAAAACTGCCATACTGTTATCCTGACTATTTGAAGGATAGTTTCACTAATTTAAAATGCTTAGGTTAGGGATGCCTGGGTGGCTCAGTTGGTTAAGCAGCTGCCTTCAGCTCAGGTCATGATCCCAACGTCCTGGGATCGAGTCCCACATCCGGCTCCTTTCCCTCCGCAGGGAGCCTGCTTCTCCCTCTGACTCTGCCTTCCACTCTGTCTGCCTATGCTAGCTCTCCTCACTCTCTCTGACAAATAAATAAATAAAATCTT